>NC_088238.1:31486208-31786208 GCF_036934945.1 Oncorhynchus masou masou
GTGTGTGTGGCTCTGCAATGTGTCAGATCCAGTCCGGACCAGAACAATCTGTCTTGTTGACGGAGAGGTGAAGCTCCATCCCTAATCACCAGCAGGCCAGAGACTAGCAGGCCAAGGTGGACTCCGCTTCACCGTCTACTGTGTAGTTCTGCTGTTCTTAATCAATCAAATGAATGAATGTAATTCTGCTCCCCTAAAGAATGTGGTATAGAAACCAGTGTTTGTGTTTCTGGTCACTGTGGCCCCAGGGGTTGCCTGACTGGGCCTTTTTGTATTGCGCTCTGTGACAAATGACATACAACGATACAGCTGGGATCTCAAGCTATCTGGTTGGTGGCCGGCACAGTGGAGTTCACATACTGTCCTCTGCCCTCTGTGACTGACCAGGGCTTTGCTATGACAATGTAATGCAGACACACGTACGCACACTGGAATGTTTTGAGTGCTGTTTTTTTTGTCCCCTTTTTAAAAAATGACATTCTGTTGGAATGTTCCCAAACCTTATAACCCTGTCCTGTGTTCTGTCATGTCACACGCGTTTTTTTTTCTGGTGACTGAGCCCAATGCAGTTTACTTCATTTATATCATTTTTCATAAGCTAGGCAACATGCAAAGCAGTTCTGTGCAGGCCAGTGTTTGTCAGTCTGCTGCCCTTTGAGAAGCGAAGCTACCATTTTCTCCCCCATCTCCTCCACATCTGTGTGCAGGCCAGATCTCCAGGGAGGCCAGGAAGAGGCCAGGAAATAACACCCATCCTCAGTGAATGGACCGTTCCAAACATGCCCTCCCCAACCGGCGGCCTGCACCATAAACTCTCACTGGGCCTGCTTGTGTCTGTATTTGTTAGGGCGTCTGCCCAGCTCTGAATGTTTGGGATGGACTACGGTACAGTTGGAGCAGTCTGGTTCCCTCTCATTTTGGTGGTCCTGTGATCCACCCACAGGGGGGGGGGCTTCTTTTGCCCCACAATGTATATAAACCAAACAAATATGTCTAGACATGACCCATAATGTCAAGCTGTAACTCAAAAGTAACCCACGCCCCAAGCGGGAATCTCACCATGGGAAGCACTGTACTTGTCCTTACTCAGGTGCTCAGAAATAGGGGCAGCAGCTATAGAGGTGGGTGATGAGCAGGTTAAAAGGTATGTAGGTTTATGGAGCACTGATAACAAGATAGAGGCCTCTAGAAAGTCTGTAGACTTCTGGATGGGGGCTATGGCGTTGTTCTCTCTCGCTCTCTCTCTGGGCCTAGAGGAGAAAGTGAAGGACAGGGCGAAGCGTGGGAATGGGCCAGCCGTTCTGGCAGTAAATCACGCCCCCCCCCCTTCCCTGTGCGCTCTCTCTCTGTCTCTCTCTATCTCACCCTCTCCGTTTTAGTCCAGTAGAGGTGAAGAAGTGTTTTCTCGTGGGCTTTCCAAAGTTGTTTTCACGGACATTGCTGAGATATTTTGCCGTAAAGAAAATATTTGGAAATATTTTCCCCTAATGTGTTTGGTGACTAGACCTAGTGTGACTGGATATTTTGTACTTACTCAAGTAGTCAGGAACTGAATGCAACATTAGGCTTAAATCAACTTTATTGTACACACTGTAAAAACGGACAACGGCAACAAATTCAGTTAGGATTTAAAACAAAAATTTCACACATTTGCAATAAAATGATTACCTTCATCCTGCAGAATTTAACCCACAAGGACAACATGTTCATGTAATGGCCGACATAAGTTATGCATGTCATTGCAAGGGAAGCTGGCTAGCCAAAGTTTGCAATGGACTTTATTAACTGTAAGCACTCCTCAAGTAAGGCCACCCTTAATAATGGCTCGAGGGAGAGAGGGCGAGTGAGAGAGAGACCAACCTGAATGTGATTGCTGTGGCTGGACTCTCAGGCTCCTACTGTATAGGAGGACGTATTATCTTGAGCATAGGATAAGACCTCTCCCTATATTCTCTCTCTGATGGGAGGAGAGGCCACACTGAAGTGGTAGGTGGTCTATAAGGAATGAGGATATTGCATTGGGGCCTTCATTGGTGCAACAGTCTAGAGCCAAGAGCGCCAAGCGTTTTGATTGACAAGAATGCTAACTAAGCTGTTAAGAGATTGTTGGACTTTCGTAAAGCATCGTCAACCCGGAGATACTGTGATTCTAACTGCACTGTGCCACTAAGGACTGGTCCGATCCATTTTTAGACGCTGTTGTCTCAGTTTCCCATGACATTTAGGCTGTTTCTGGGACAATGCTACTCTCCAGAGATTGAGTCAGTCTTTGCTACTCTGTTTTCTACAAACTGCACTTGGTAATATAGCCGGTCATCTATGTGCATAATGTTAAGGATGACGAGCAATATAGACTTTTCGAATAGAGCTTCTAGTGAAAGAGAGTGTGTTTCTCAATATACATACTACCGTGCTCCAAGTCCGCTAATTGGAGCGGTCGGAGTATGAGCACGGAGGGCAGTTCTCAGATGCATACTTTGTTTGTACACGTTTTGAAGCATGCGTCGATGCGAGCTTCAGCTGGAATATTCCCAGGATTGTTGATGTGAGATGACGCAACCACGTAAGAAACGAAGACACATTTCTTGAAATCAATGGCGGATTTGGGTTATAAACTGAAGTGAGAGAAAATGATTTTATCATTTTGGAGTAACACCCACAATCTTTCTCTCCTTCGGTCCCTCTCACTTACAGTGCATGGGAATGTATGTAAGTTTGAGTGCCAGGGTGAGAGGGGGTGTGTGTATGCTAAAGGTATGCACCTCTCTACAATTTGATACACAGTTACTATCCCATCAGACTAGAATCTCTATTCTAACAGTCTATATTGCTCTTCATCCTTAACATTTGCACATAGATGACTGGCTATATCCCCAAGTGCAGTTTGTAAAACAAAGTAGCAAAGAGTGACTCAACCACCCACTGTGGAGCCAGGACCAGCCAATCAGAATGAGTGTTTCCCCACAAAGGGCCTTTATTACAGATTGTGTTAAGTGACAAAACTGCACATTTTAGGGTGGCCTTTTATTGTCCCCAGCACAAGTGGCACCTGTGTAATGATCATGCTATTTAATCGGCTTCTTGATATGCCACACCTGTCAGGTGGATGGATTATCTTGACAAATGATCTCTTGTTTTGTCTGTATTGGTCAAAGGAAATGCAATATTAGGGGAGTGCACAGTGCTTCTCAAAATTACGTCATCGTTGGTTTTCCTCACAAAAACGTACTAAGGAGAACAAACTCGGAGCATGGTAGTATGCATATTGAGAAACACCCTGTGTGTATGTGTATGTATGTATGTGTATATATATGAGAGATGGAGAGAGAGAGAGGGAATACAGTATCATGATGTCACTGTCCCCCCTGGTTTAGCTTGGGCGTGAGCAGAGTTCTGTGTTCAATTATAACAACATTCCTCAGTCCGTTTACCCAGCAGGAGAGACTGCTGTTTGCAAGCTGTAAAGTCTCCCATAAAACCACTCTGCTTAACATGTTAACTGCACATGCTTCAGTAACATGCAATACGCACTGCCAAACGGCCATATGATGTTTGCTTAGCTTAGCCGATGCCTGACACTGACTTTGAAGATCACACAGAGGCAGACAGAATGGAGCTCTTCTCACAAACAAAACAGAGGCGGGGAAGATAAGAAGTGGGTTCAGTCCTTTAGGGGAGAGGCTTTCCCAATGTTTCATTAAATTGAAGATGAATCTACATAGAATGGACTGGGTACCTCTCTGTGGGCTAGAGACTTTCCTGTTATGCTGTCAAACTGCAGGGTGTTGAGATCAGTGATCTGGCCTTAGTAGAGTTCTCGTCTGGCCAGCACAGTACAGGCAAAACACACTCACATACTATACACACACACACAGACACTATACACACTACGGCCCTTCACACACTACGGCTCCCCACCACTCCACCCCTCCACTGGGCTGAGCCTGGGCTGAGGCAGGCGTAGGCCAGCAGCCATGTTAGTCGGGGTCCTCTCATCGCTGGCCAAGCCACATCTCAAGACACTGTTTCCATCAGACTGTGAAAAGTGAAACCTCAGCAGCAGCACCAGTGGCCTGAGCTCAGCAGAGCAGAGCAGAACAGGGTAGAATGTGAGTACAGTGAGTCAAGTAAAAGACACCGTGAGTCTTTTGTATCGCACTGTAAATACCTGGAGAATTATCTGGAGAACAATGACTTACTTGACTCTCTCTCCTCTCTCTTTCTCTCCTTCTCAGATTGGCCTTTCAGGGTAGTAATGAGGATGAGGAGGAGGCTGCAAGGGAGCGTAGACGCAGGGCGCGTCAGGAGAGGATGAGAGGGATGGGAGGCGAGGAGCCCAGTGACAGCGTGGTGATGACCAACAGCCATAGGTAAGACCTGAAGACTTGTGTTAGCTCCCCAACATAATGTCTAGGCTTTAGCTCAGTGGCTAACGGTTTTGCGGTGCGTAGGAGATTGTGGTTTGAACCCAGTTGCCCCTATAATAATGGATGTGTGTGTAACAAGGTTGTTATAGTAAACTGAAACGAAAACTAATCATCAAGAAAAACTATTTAGTAAACTGAAATAAAATAATTAACAAATATGTTTGAAAAACTATACTGAATAACGGAAACTATTATCTTTAACTCCAAAACGAATCAAATCAAGTGTTCAGTTTTAGTTTTTTGTCAGGCAAGATGACTTTGCCAAGAGCAGCACAGCAGATATTTGGCGCGTTTGACTGGTAAGGCTAAAGTGACAGTAGACGAAAGTCAAGGAGGGAAGTCGGGGAGGTGCATCTGTGACAGCCGAAAGTCGGACACTAATCTGGTTTTCTAACAGCGAGGCTCAGATCAACATGGCAGTTTTGCCATTGTTTATAAAAGCTTTCTTTACAATGCCCAAATAAACATGTACCTAACCCCAATATCACACACCAAACGAATAAAATCCTAATATAATATAACGTGTGTACACGTAGTACAGTCAATAATAGAGAGAGACCCTCAAATATCACGTGTATTTGTATATATCCACTGTACATAAATCGTGGCAAATTGGTTCCTGTGTCAGTCATGTTTGCGTGGGTCAAACAAAAACACCCTAGTGATTGGTTGACAATAGAGCCTCCAACAATGCAGACGATGGCTGCAGGATGAAGTCGTTGAGGAGCAACTGCAGAGACATCATGACCTTTGATCACATGCAGTCAACATGTAGGCGCAAGTTGAACTGTTTATTTATGTATTTTGGATTTTACCCACTTTTTCTCCCCAATTTTCAATCTTTTCTCATCGCTGCACCTCCCCAATGGGCTCGGGAGAGGCGAAGGTGGACTCGTGCGTCCTACGAAACATGACCCGCCTAACCGCGCTCCTTAACACCCGCCAGCTTAACCCGGGAGCCAGGCACACCAATGTGTCGGAGGAAACACCGTTCAACAGGCACCTGGCCCTCCACAAGGAGTCGCTAGAGCGCAATGAGCCAAGTAAAGCCCCATCGGCCAAACCCTCCCCTAACCCGGATGACGCTGGGCCAATTGTGTGCCGTCCTATGGGACACCCGGCCACAGTGAACCCGGGTCTGTACTAATGCTTCTAGCACTGTATCTGCACATATGCATGGGTACGCTTCACGCTGCTTCAGCGAGGTAGCTACGGTACCAGAATCTTGCACTTCAACGTTCCTGGTTGTTGCGGAAATTGACCCACTACTACTGTTTACTTTCTGCGTCTACATCATCTCGCTGAGTCTACCTTTAAATGTAACCTATGACCTGACCCATCACCATATGCATTATTGCACCACAGTGGCAGGAACTGACATCCCAAAAAACACACACTTAACACATAAATGGCTCCTAGCCTCCCACAAATAGGCTTCTTTCTGTCCCTTAAACTAAAACTGAAAGTAAATGACGTGAAAAACGAGAAAAAAAAAGTTAAAAAAAAAAAAAAAACTTGAACTAAATAAAAACTAGTAAAGTGGATCTGGAAACTTACTGAAACAACTAAACTGAATTTCAAATAAAAATCTCAAATCTAAAAGCAAAACTATAACAACCTTGGTGTGTAACCCTGATCTCGTCCACTGTTAGAATGCAGCTTCCTCCTCCCTGGAGGAAGTCCACGGAAGCTCCAGGTTTCCTGTCAGCTGTCCTACCCTTTCCTATCCTCTTCTGTTCTTTTTTTATGGTATACTCTCTCAATGGAATAGGTGCACTGTGGGTCCCTATCATACTGTAGGCCAGTACCCTTTCTAAAGTGTTGAAGAAGCACAAGTCTTACAGTAGAGTATCGCACACATAGACTTACATCATTTAAACAGAGACCCTCTTCTTTTGTCTACCAATCAGTCATAAATAGCTCACCCTACTGTCCGCCCCCATACCATGTCCAGTTGAGGTCAGTACTGCAGTTGACACTGGAAGTAGTGGGCTGCTCTGACATCCACCAGTACAGAAGCACTGTTGTAGTGGAGAATGGTTTCTCTCTGTGAGGTCACAGCCATATCCTGTGGCTATTGAACAAGTCCGGGATTGTCTCGACCTGTGATCGGACGTAACCCGACCCATTGTTGATTGTGTTTGGTTCTGTGCTAACATTTGCCAAGCGGTGTCGTCAGCCTGTATTCAACTCTGTCGGTATGTGGTTGGAGGGTTGGATGCAGACCCACGAACAGTATTGTATGGATGCCCTGTCAGCTTGCTCTGAGGCTGGGCAAAAGGAGGTCGCTAGTCGCTAGTGCAATGTGGACTGGATACGTTTCTGGGAGAGAAAAGAAGCCATGAACTTTCGTGTCGGCCTAAGTTACGCTGTTGGACCTAACCTGTGGATAAAAGAACAACCTCAAGCTAGGAAGCCAGAAGACTCGGTGAGGTAAACTGAACTGGGAAATGGAGCTGAAATGCTATTTCCCCTGTTGTTGATGTCCATGTGAGCCGGGTAGAAATTCATATTCGTGGTGTCCAGATATTGGGGAATGTCCAGCAGAGTGGTGGTAGTTTAACTTCAGAAGCAGTGACCACATAGCGAATTCAGTGGTTAACTGTTTTTGTCCCTCTGTGTGGTAGTGATTGGCTGTGGCATGTATTTCTCTCTCTCTCTCTCTCTCTCGCAGTGTGACAGAGACGGTGTCTGTGTCCTCCTCCTCTATGACCTCCTCGGGTGGAGGAGACGATGATGAGCAGGCCCTGCTGGAGCGCATGGCCAAACGAGAGGAGCGCAGGCAGAAAAGATTGATGGAAGCTCTGGAGCGAGAGAAGGATCAGAACCCCGGCAATGACGGTAACCACGGCAGCGGGGAGAATACTGTGGAGGAGAGGTCCGTCGGCCGCAGGGGCCGTTACCAGGACAACGAAGAAGAGGTGGAAGAGCGGAACTGCCGAAAGGAGGAGGAGGGGGAGGCTGCTCCAGAGGAGGAAGAGGCTGAGCAGGGAGAGGAAGAAGCGGATGAAGAGGTGGTGGAGGAGGAGAAACCGAGACAGTCCTATATGAGAGAACAGGTCAGTCTATTCTTCTTTTATGGACATTTCTGTCCATTTTCATTTTATTTTCCATCAGCGTGCTTTCATTCATAAAATGTACCTTATTTATCCATAGGAATCCATTGACGTAAACACTAGAAACGAGGTATGATCATGGATATATTGATTGGAATGGTGGCTGGAGTTTGCTGATTATTTATCTGATTTTGATAAAACATGACACTTCCATTCCTTCTCACAGGAAGATACAGAAGAGCAAGCAGTGGTTTTAAATGAGGTTGAGGAATCAGAGGCAGAGGTTGAAGAAAATGCTGCATTAAGTGATAAGGTAGAGGAAGAGGTAGAGGAACCAGATCAGTTAGAGGTAGAGGGCACAACAGTGACCCTGAACAATGAGACTGAGGAAGACTGTCGGATTTCAACCATCCAAAACGGCTTGGATGTGGTAAGACTTTAACAGAGAGGTGTGAAATGGGAGCATGAACATCTCTGGATAACTCAAATGTCTCCGAAATAATTATCCGAAATCGTCGTGTATAATAACTCTAAAGACAACGCATAGTGTCTTTGTCAATGAGGCAGAGTAGCGGTGTAGCCTGAATGAATATTTCCCAGACATTGAAGTTCTCCAGACGCTAAGTGTGGTCACAGTGTGGTTTTGCGTCCACGGTAATAGAGCTACATCTCATAAGGTGTGGTTGAGGTCACGGTCATGTGGTTATCTTCAACGTGGTTTAATGCCATGCCATCCACGGAGTGGTCACAATACGGTCACTGTGTGTTCAGCTGCATGTTTGCCTCTGTGGGGAAGAGGTTGTGTGTGAAACCTGGGTTTTGCATCTGTTTTCATGTCTACTCACTTTCCGCATCCCCCAGTTTTGCTGTCAGATTTGTGTCCCAAATGGCACCCTATTCCCTTTATAGTGCACTACTTTGAAGACTTGTGCCAAAAGTAGTCCAGTGGGGAATAAGGTGTCATTTTGGACAAAGCCAGAGTCACAGAGTGGAGTCACTGGTCTGGTTTGGATGGTGTGATGTCACATAGAAGCACCCACGCACAGACACAAGCATTCCTTCATTCCCAGAGTTCAGTGTGCTCAGCGTGTGTTCTGTACCTGCAGGTGAATGAAAAGCAGAATGGAGGTCTGCACGAGGAGACTCCTCAAAAACACAAAAAAACAGAAAGGACCCTGAGGTAGGAGCCAGAGACTTATGTGCGCTAATGGTATAATGCTACACGCAACACGTGCATGCGTACACACACATACGAACACACACGCATTCTGTGGTCTCTGCGCTTTTAACGGACCTCTGAGACTATCACAGTGCAGGTGCATTTATACGGAGACTTGATTACACACAGGTGGATTGTATTTTTCATCATTAGTCATTTAGGTCAACATTGGATCATTCAGAGATCCTCACTGAACTTCTGGAGAGAGTTTGCTGCACTGAAAGTAAAGGGGCTGAATAATTTTGCACGCCCAATTTTTCAGTTTTTGATTTGTTAAAAAAGTTTGAAATATCCAATAAATGTCGTTCCACTTCATGATTGTGTCCCACTTGTTGTTGATTCTTCACAAAAAAATACAGTTTTATATCTTTATGTTTGAAGCCTGAAATGTGGCAAAAGGTCGCAAAGTTCAAGGGGGCCGAATACTTTCGCAAGGCACTGTATGTCCGTCCGGGTTTGGCCGGTGTTGGCCGTCATTGTAAATAAGAATTTGTTCATAACTGACTTGCCTAGTTTAAATAAAAACATTTTTTAAATTATATTATAATTCATTGGTCATGATTCAAAACCTAGGGGGAGGAGAGAGGTGGGAGAGTATTGCCTAAGGTGTCTGTCATCTAATTGAAAGGCATATTTATCCCAGCGCACACAGACACACTGTTGTTTAGCATGATTGGTTTCTAAAGCAGAACAGCTGTATTTGACACGGGTCATGTAATCCTAGCTCCCCAGAGGGAAGCACTGGAGTGAAACCTTAGACTGCGCCCGGCTGAGTCTTAGTGTGTCTGTGTACCTGTGCATTTGTAGGCTTGTGTGTGTGTGTGGCTGTCTTTCTACCAGTGTGACGACATTAACCTGTCTTCCTGTGCGTGTCCCATAGCCGCGGCAGCGTGCGCTCCCCGGCAGCGGGGGCGGAGGAGCAGGACGACACGGCGCCCCTGGAGGCGGAGCTTAAGCTGGAGGAGCTGAAGCGCCGCCGTGACGATGCGGAGAGCGAGGAGTTCGAGAGGATGAGACGGAAGCAGCAGGAGGCTGAGCAGGAGCTGGAGGAGCTGAAGAAGAAGAGGGAGGAGAGGAGGAAGATCATAGAAGAGGAGGAGAGACAGAAGAAACAGGAGGAGGCCGAGAAGAAGGACAGAGAGGAGGTAGGGGTTCTCTCTCTCGCGCTCTGCCTCTCTCCTTCACTCTTCTGCACTCTCTCTCTCTCTCTCCCTTCCTCTCCTCATCTCAAGACTGTACACTTGATTTAGTCATAACATCTGTTGAAGATAACAGCTATTTGTCATATTCCTGCCTGCTTCACCATGACATGATTTTACTATATACTGCATCCTTATCGGCGCACTCGTATTTGAATCCCAATAATAATTCCTTTATATAGGCCATCATTCTTCGTCCCCTGCTATATGACCTCACCTTAACATATCTACGCTATGATAGTCAGTCCATAATTTGCATGTACATACTTGCACTTGACACCGCGCCATTCACCGTCCAATCACCTAGTTTGTCTTATGTAGACAGGTTTTTCTGGTTCCATCTCAAATGGCACCGTATAAAGTGGACTCATTTTGATCAGGGCTACGGCTCTGGTCAAAAGTAGTGCACTATATAGGGAATAGGATGCCGTTTCAGACACGACGTCTGTCATTTCCCGACAGGTCTCTGTGCTGTGCTTGGCTTTGAACATGGGGTCGTCTCATGTTGTGGTGCATAAGAGGCTGTTTTGTGTCAGGGTGGGTGAAGCCTGGATATAGGTGGACATCAAATAGAAGCCTGGATATAGGTGGACATCAAATAGAAGCCTGGATATAGGTGGACATCAAATAGAAGCCTGGATATAGGTGGACATCAAATAGAAGCCTGGATATAGGTGGACATCAAATAGAAGCCTGGATATAGGTGGACATCAAATAGAAGCCTGGATATAGGTGGACATCAAATAGAAGCCTGGATATAGGTAGACATCAAATAGAAGCATGGATATAGGTGGACATCAAATAGAAGCTTGGATATAGGTGGACATCAAATAGAAGCCTGGATACAGGTGGACATCAAATAGAAGCCTGGACATCAATATAAATAGTGTTTACCTACTGTATACTACCAATAAGATCAGACTGTAATACAATAAAATAAACTGTAAAGAAGCATTTTCTTCTTTACGTTCAACTTAGAGGAGTATACCTGTGCTTAGTTATTGTTTGCGTGCGTACATTCTTGGTCGTGCGTGCATGCGTGTGTGACCGCTTGATAACTGAGAGTTCTGCTGTGTTCCACATCTCTCAGGAGGAGAAGAGGAGGATGAAGGAAGAGATAGAAAGGAGAAGGGCGGAGGCGGCCGAGAAGAGACAGCAGATGGGGGTGGAGACTGTCGACGCAGAGGCCAAACCCTTCAAATGCTTCAGTCCCAGAGGATCCTCCCTTAAGGTCAGCCGAAAACTTTTGACCTTTGACCTCTGTCACCTCCATCTATGATGTCTGTCTATGACCAGGTTCGAATACTATCACATAGCTTTAACCTATTCAGCCCTTTCATAAATCTAGCAAGTACACTGCAGGGATCCAAAAGCTACTCCAGATGTAACAGTTGGCTCCCATATAGTAGCTTGTACTTCTTAGTCTTTTTCATGGCATAATCTCTACCTTATTCTCATTCACCTCATTGTAGGTTAACAGGACCGTTTTACTGGGAACGTTATGGCGTCATTGTTGTTGACAATAAGTGTCTCTGTTCTGTTGTCTTCTGTCTGTGTGTGTTTGTCTGTTGTCTTGCTACTGCGTTAAAGGCATGGAAACTTGAAACGCCACAACGTATCACTTTAAAGATAATATTTGTCATGGAGTAGTGTGTTCAATCATCTTATGTGAATAAACGCTCCAGTGTTGCTGAAATAAACTCCCATGCAGTGAATGTCCTTGGGGGTTTTCACTTTTCTGCCAGTGCAGAAAATCTAATTACTCCAAGTTTAGCAAATATCCATCTCACAGGCTGGGTACACTGAAACCTGCCCTGAAATAGTCTTACTTTGTGTGTTAGTGGTTTTTTTTTTTAAGGTAATAATCTAATTCCATTTGTTGTTGTTTGTGGTCTGGTCTGTTGGTGAATGTTAACATCCTTCCATTCCTCTCCACAGCTTTACTTTGTCATCATGTTCACTGTAGGTACAGCTGATGGTAGAAGTTGCCCACATGTTACAGATCTAGGATCAGATTACCCTTCCCCCATATCTTAACCTGAACCATTAGGAGGGAGAAACGTAAAACCAGACCCTAGATCAGTGTCTATGGGCAACGTTGTTCTACTCGTAGCTCATGCGTGTGTGACGCGTTATTGTGAGGTTCTACTCATTCAAGTGTCTGTGTTAACATTATTAACAACATTTCCTGTAGTTCCAGTGTAACGTAAACACTTGAGTACATGCTCAGATCCTCTTGCACTGGTCCAGAGTAGTTACATTAGGATACAACGTTCCGCAAGCTGCAAATGGGAGTCAACACAGTTAGCTAGATAAAGAGAGCTGCTCCCTTCAAAAACGTCAGACTCGGAGGATGCAGGAAACCGATTAGGTTAATAGGATTAGTGTACCCGCGTTGGAATGGTGCTGCTGCAGCTTGAGAATAGGGTATTTCCTGTCAAGAGGAGTATTTTAGGAACACCCACATTTCGGTAGCAGAGCCGAGCTAGAGACCAAGCAGGGTCCTTGTTTATTTCATTTTTTAGAGGGAGCGGGGATGGATGGTTGTTCTTTTCATTTCAGGATCGCTTTCCCCCCTCTTAGCCCTGTTGTCGTATATCATAAACAGCAGTCAGAGCGAGGCTCCCACAGCGCGGGGCCTGAAAAAGGCCTGTGCTTCTCTGCTCTCTGCTCTGCTCTCTGCTTTTCCTGGCTGGGTGACAGTAGCTGTAGCTAGTGCTGTGGAGAACAGAACAGTCAGTCACATTGTGTCTTGCTGGGCTAGGAAAAGCCTAGTCTAAACAAGGATGTAAGGGGTCTGGTAAAAAAAGAAGGGAAAGGTAGAACAGGAGAAAGGAGGAGAGGGTGCTGTTGGGTTTGGATGGTGTGTGTGATGTGGGAGTGCTATGTGTATATTTGGTAGGGGTTGTTTTCGTGTGTGTGTGTGTGTGTGTGTGTGTGTGTGTGTGTGTGTGTGTGTGTGTGTGTGTGTGTGTGTGTGTGTGTGTGTGTGTGTGTGTGTGTGTGTGTGTGTGTGTGCGGCTACTGCCTAATAAATTGTTGATGCATAATTCACTGATCTCTCTACAGATTGGTGAAAGGGCAGAGTTTCTGAGCAAGTCGGCACAGAAAAGGTGAACAGTCGTTTCCATTAATTGTTTGAATCACAACTGGTGCTCTCAGTGTGAAGTCATACAGTTCAGTAATAAAATGACCCTGTGGCTAATTCTGTTGTTGTTATATGTTCTGACCAGCACGGTGAAGTCAACTCACTCTCCTGTCGTCTCTAAGATTGACAACAGACTGGAGCAGTACACCTCTGTTGCCCAGGTCAGAGGTTACACATCAACACAAATCACCTGACTAGTACAGTTACCAATGAGCCCTATGAGAATAAAATGTTGAAAAGATGTAGGAAAATTATATTTTTTTGTTGAAACAAATGTGAAATTACATCTTGTGTGGGATTGTATAACTGCGACCATTGTTGATTATCATATCTAGAACATACAGTATACTGCTCTGAATCTGAAAGCTACAGTACATGCTTTAGATAATTGTAATGATACTATACTACAATAATTTTGATTTATAAGCCAAGAGAGTTTGTATCTATATTCTTTGTAGCTGTCTATTTACCACCACAAACCGATGCTGGAACTAAGACCGCACTCAATGAGCTGTATAAGCTCATAAGCAAACAGGAAAACGCTCAACCAGAGGCGGCTCTCCTAGTGGCCAGGGAATTTAATGCAGGGAAACTTAAATCCATTTTACCTCATTTCTACCAGCATGTTAAATGTGCAACCAGAGGGGAAAAACTCGAGACCACCTTTACTCCAAACACAGAGATGCGTACAAAGCTCTCCCTCACCCTCCATTTGGCAAATTTGACCATAATTCTATCCTCCTGTTTCCTGCTTACAAGCAGATACTAAAGCAGGAAGCACCAGTGACTCGGTCAATAAAAAAGTGGTCAGATGAAGCAGATGCTAAACTACAGGACTGTTTTGCTATCACAGACTGGAATATGTTCCGGGATTCTTCCGATGGCATTGAGGAGTACATCACATCAGTCACTGGCTTCATCAATAAGTGTATCAATGACGTCATCCCCACAGTGACTGTACGTACATACTCCAACCAAAAGCTATGGATTACAGGCAACATCCGCACTGAGCTTAAGGGTAGAGCTGCCGCTTTCAAGGAGCGGGACTCTAACCCGGAAGCTTATAAGAAATCCCGCTATGCCCTCCGACAAACCATCAAACAGGCAAAGCGTCAATATGGGACTAAGATCGAATTGTACTACACCGGCTCTGACACTAATCGGATGTGGCAGGGCTTGCAAACTATTACAGATTACAAAGGGAAGCACAGCCACAAGCTGCCCAGTGACACGAGACTACCAGATGAGCTAAATTACTTCTTTGCTCGCTTCGAGGCAAGTAACACTGAAACATGCATGAGAGAATCTGTGTGATCACGCTCTCCGTAAGACCTTTAAACAGGTCAAAATTCACAAGGCCGTAGGGCCAGACTGATTACCAGAATGTGTACTGTGAGTATGCGCTGACCAACTGGCAAGTGTCTTCACTGACATTTTCAACCTCTCCCTGTCTGAGTCTGTACTACCAACATATTTCAAGCAGACCACCATAGTCCCTGTGCCCGAGAACACTAAGGTAACCTGTCTAATTGTCTACCGACCCGTAGCACTCACGTCTGTAGCCATGAAGTGCTTTGAAAGGCTGGTCATGGCTCACATCAACACCATTATCCCAGAAACCCTAGACCCACTCCAATTTGCATACCGCCCCAACAGATCCACAGATGATGCAATCTCTATTGCACTCCACGCTGCCCTTTCCAACCTAGACAAAAGGAACACCTATGTAAGAATGCTATTCATTGACTACAGCTCAGCGTTCAACACCATAGTGCCATCAAGGCTCATCACTAAGCTAAGGACCCTGGGACTAAACACCTCCCTCTGCAACTAGATCCTGGACTTCCTGACAGGCCGCCGCCCAGTTGGTAAGGGTAGGTAATAACACATCCGCCACGCTGATCCTCAACACGGGGGATCCTCAGGGGTGTGTACTCATCCCCCTCCTGTACTCCCTGTTCACTCATGACTGCATGGCTAGGCACGAAACCAACAACATCATTAAATTTGCCGATGACACAACAGTGGTAGGCCTGATCACCGACAATGATGAGACAGCCTATAGGGAGGAGGTCAGAGACCTGGCCGTGTGGTGCCAGAATAACAACCACTCCCTCAACGTGATCAAGACAAAGGAGATGATTGTGGACTACAGGAAAAGGAGAACCGAGCACACCCTCATTCTCATCGACAGGGCTGTAGTGGAGCAGGTTGAGAGCTTCAAGTTCCTTGGTGTCCACATCACCAACAAACTATCTAGGTTCAAACTTACCAAGACAGTCGTGAAGAAGGCACACAAAGCCTATTCCCCCTCAGGAGACTGAAAAGATTTGGCATGGGTCCTCAGCTCCACAAAATGTTATACAGCTGCACCATCGAGAGTATTCTGACTGGTTACATCACTGCCTGGTATGTTAGCTGCTCGGCTTCCGACAGCAAGGCACTACAGAGATAAGTGCCTACTGCCCAGTACGTCACTGGGGCCAAGCTTCCTGCCATCCAGGACCTCTATACCAGGCGGTGTCAGAGGAAGGCCCTACAAATTGCCAAAGACTCCAGCAACTCTAAGTCTAGGTCCAAGTCTAGGTCCAAAAGGCTTCTTAGCAACTTCTACCCCCAAGCCATAAGACTCCTGAACAGCTAATCAAATGGCTACCCAGACTATTTGCATTGTCCCCCTTCTTTTACTCTGCTGCTACTCTCTGTGTATTATTACCTCATTTACCTCGACTAACCTTTGCCCCCTCACATTGATTGACTCTGTACCGGTACCCCCTGTATATAGCCGTACTACTGTTATTTTACTGCTGCTCTTTAATTATTTGTTACTTTTATTTCCTATTTTTTACTTAGCACTTATTTTTCTTAAAACGGCATTGTTGGTTAAGGGCTTGTAAGTATGCATTTCACTGTAAAGTGAAATTGCATTTGTCACAAACACAATTTGATTTGATTTGTATGGCTCCTTCCTCACGGCCATTTTAAAAGAATTCCAGATACAAAAACGGAATAAGACATTTCTCTTCTCTCCTTTGCCGACACCGATCATTCCCCACTCTGAATCCAACACTAACATAGTCTCCCATTCCCTTCTCCCTCTACAGAACAAGGATATGCGGTCCCCACGCTCCGGTGCCGTGGACCTGCCCATGGTGACAGATGGGATACGCAACATTAAGAGCATGTGGGAGAAAGGCAGCGTGTTCAACTCGCCCGGGGGCGGCGGGGGCACGTACAAGGTGGGGACCGGGAAACAACCGGGAATCTGGAACTCTATTTGGGAGCGGTTTGGGAGGAAGTGGGGAGCAAAGGGAGGGGGGTGGAGGGGGTGGGGGGGGGCTCGTTTCACTGCCACTTCCTGTTCATCCTCGATGACGACCAACCCAGGGCGTTCTGCTGGAGTTGAACTTTGCCCATGTCTTTTTTTCTGTTCCCTCCTCTACACTCAGGAAGCAGCTGGGATGAAGATAGGTGTGGCGGGCCGCATCAACGACTGGCTGAATAAAACCCCCGAGAGCAAAACGTCGGGAGGAAGGCCCGCGGTAGGTCGTCTCCACGACAACCACTTACTCTACAGTGTGTTTGTCCTCTTTGCACCTCTTTATCTAATCCTATATTTATCCTTTATTGAGATGAACAACGTCTTTTTTGAGGGAGACAGCGAACAGACACTCATTATGAAACATAGTATATGTGCGGTCCCAACTCAGTGTTGCTCCTGCACTTGAGCTGTAGTGTAAGCAAGCATTCATCAGACCAGAGACTTAAGCTCATTTAATGATGATGGATAGGGCTTTCCGTGAACTAGCCCGAGTGTAAAAAAAAACATTAAGGACGCCTGTTCTTTCCATGACATAGACTAACCAGGTGAATCCAGGTGAAATATACAATCCCTTATTGATGTCACTTGTTAAATCCACTTCAATCAGAGTAGATGAAGGTTAAAGAAGCATTTTAAGTCTTAAGACAATTGAGACGTGGATTTTGTATGTGTGCCATTCAGAAGGTGAATGGGAATGACAAAAGATTGAAGTGCCTTTGAACGGGGTATGGTAGTAGGTAGGTGCCAGGCGCACCGGTTTGAATGTGTCAATAACTGCAACGATGCTGGGTTTTTCACCTCAACAGTTTCTTGTGTGTCTCAAGAATAGTCCACCACTCAAAGGGCATCCAGCCAACTTGACACAACTGTGGGAAGAGTTGGAGTCAACATGGGCCAGCATCCATGTGGAATGCTTTCTACACCTTGTAGAGTCTATGCCCTGATGAATTGAGGCTGTTCTGAGGGCAAAGGGGGGTGGTGTTGCAACTCAATATTAGGAAGGTGCCCTTAATGTTTTGTACACTCAGTCTATACAGTATTTTCTAATAGTTTTGAGAAGTGGTGTTAGCTACCATGTATTTTTGTACTTGTATTAATAATTGCCTGCAAATATTGGAGCGGTAGTAAGATGATGTGCCCTGTTGGGAGAAATAGTCTAGCGTCACCTAGTGAATTTGAAATATAACTCATATTAAAAGAAAAATAGCAAAGTGGATGAGCTAATGAGTTATAATCCAAATCAAATTGATTTATATAGCCCTTCTTACATCAGCTGATATCTCAAAGTGCTGTACAGAAACTCAGCCTAAAACCCCAAACAGCAAGCAATGCAGGTGTAGAAGCACGGTAGCTAGGAAAAACTCCCTAGAAAGGCCAAAACCTAGGAAGAAACCTAGAGAGGAACCAGGCTATGAGGGGTGGCCAGTCCTCTTCTGGCTGTGCCGGGTGGAGATTATAACAGAACATGGCCAAGATGTTCAAATGTTAATAAATGACCAGCGAGGTCAAATAATAATCACAGGAGTTGTCGAGGGTGCAGCAAGTCAGCACCTCAGGAGTAAATGTCAGTTGGCTTTTCATAGGCGATCATTAAGAGTATCTCTACCGCTCCTGCTGTCTCTAGAGAGTTGAAAACAGCAGGTCTGGGACAGGTAGCACGTCCAGTGAACAGGTCAGGGTTCCATAGCCACAGGCAGAACAGTTGAAACTGGAGCAGCAGCACGGCCAGGTGGACTGGGGACAGCAAGGAGTCATCATGCCAGGTAGTCCTGAGGCATGGTCCTAGGTCTCAGGTCCTCCGAGAGAAAGAAAGAAAGAAAGAGAATTAGAGAGAGCATACTTAAATTCACACAGGACACCGGATAAGACAGGAGAAGTACTCCAGATATAACAAACTGACCCTAGCCCCCTGACACATAAACTACTGCAGCATAAATACTGGATGCTGAGACAGGAGGGGTCAGGAGACACTGTGGCCCCATCCGATGATACCCCCGGACAGGGCCAAACATGAAGGATATAACCCCACCCACTTTGCCAAAGCACAGCCCCCACACCACTAGAGGGATATCTTCAACCACCAACTTACCATCCTGAGACAAGGCCGAGTATAGTTATAACCATGAAGTCATGAAGGAAAAACACATAGCACATAACCGCAGTCATTTATTTGTGTTGTAAAAAGTACATATCACATATTATCGGAGTATGTATTAGTTTAGTATGAAATGTGGCATGGTTCCTACCATGGATCACATGCTGGTTATCAGAAGGACTTAGGGCTTTAGTCAGACAGGCTGCTTCCCATGCTGGGCTGCATGGATGCATTCCAACATACCAGTGCTTCATCTCAAATGGCACCCTATTCCCTACGTAGTGCACTACTTTTGACCAGTGCCCATATGCCGTATTTATCCCAGTATTTTACCCAACAGACTCAGACTTTCTGTTTCCATCTACGTGGACCGGCACCCGCGTCTCATTCAGCCATGGCTATGGTGGACTTGCTCTAATTTGGAGCCAAGGCCCCTGGGTACTTTTCAGCTGACCGTTACGTAACAATTGTTAACGGTGAACTTTAACACCTTCTCACAAAGCAACAGTCTTGAATGATGCAGAGGTCGTTGATTCTGCTCGCCACAAGTCTTTAGCCACAAGTCTTTATGGCGGCAGGTAGCCGAGTGGTTAACAGCATTGGACCAGTAACCAAAATGTTGCTGGTTTGAATCCCTGAGCTGACTTGGTGAAAAAAATCTGTTGATGTCGCCTTGAACAAGGCAGTTAACCCTAACTGTTCCTGTAATTTGCTCTGGATAAGAGTGTCTGCTAAATGACTGAAATGTCGTGTCACACTGATGGAAACACAATAATGCAAGAGCTGACATTACCATAGAACTTCAAAACTCTGGGGCTCCCGAGTGGCGCAGCGGTCTAAGGCACTGCATCTCAGTGCTAGAGGCATCACTACAGACCCTGGTTTGATCCGTCGCTGTTTCACAACTGGCCGTGATCGGGAGTTCCATAGGGCGGAGCACAATTGGCCCAGCGCCGTCCGGGTTAGGGGACGGTTTGGCCCGGAGTAAGGCGTCATTGTAGAATAGAAATTTGTTCTTAACTGACTTGCCTAGTTAAACAAAGGTTAAGTTTAAAAAAAAATCTAAACACTGGTGGCCCACTGGTTTGGGTTAAGTCTCGATGGAAAAGCACTTCTAGAGTACTCCATAGGTATCTGTTCAAAAGTAGTGCATGGAATAGGGGTGCCATTCTGGACGCAACCCAGTCCTTTAATCTCTGTAGTCCTCTCCTGGACCATAATTTCAACTTCACACAGTGTTTATTTTAGGACGTTCATGCTACACCCAGACCTGTTTTCAAATAGGCGCAAAGTGTGAGGGCAGCACTAGAATGCAAACGTACATACAGTAGCCACTGCCATAACCTCTGTCGGAGTCATAGATCATGGCGGCGTAGTGATACACCATGTGGCCGCTAGAGGGCCGTTGCCATGGTGACGTGGTGTTGAGAAGAAGTAGTGCAGAAGGCCCGGGCATTGTGAGTGGTTTGGTGTGGCTGGTTATACGGTCGGTAACATGATACCTACTGCCAACCTTTGATGTGTAGCTTTTTAACCAGCTAAGAAACCCTGTGATTTTTACATGGACATTAAGTGACTTTCACTTAAATAATTGACATAAAAGACTTGATTGATGAATCATGATCGCTCTCGGATATAGATTCTGATATGGGTGACTGACTTGCTCTCTGGGAATGTTTGGTCTGGTCTGCCTCTGCCTGCTGACAAATGATGTCTTGAAATGACTGCAACATCTGTCTCCCTCTTATGGTTAAAAAGAGCATAACAGAATTGCATTTCTGAAATATTCTTTACTGACTGTCGCTCTTCTGTCTTCTTTCCTTTAGAAGCTTCTTCCATTCTTCAATCTGAAGTGACTGTTTCTCCTTTCCTCTCCTAGCTCAGCACCTCTCTGGGGTAATCCTTCTCTTTATCATCCCTCCTTCTTTCTGCAGGACTTCTCTTTCTGCCTCTTCTCCCATCCCTTTTCTCTGCACCTCAGGTATTACAACCCAATTGTTGACGCACTTCTGTTTCCTCAACTTAAAATACTGCAGCCATTGTTGGAATTGTGTGTCTTGAATGTGAGTTGACAGAGACTACAGACACTGATGCAAGGGTCCCCCCCCCTCTCTCTCTCCCTTTTTCCATCCCTCCTTTCTCTCTCTGCAGGACCTAAAGCCAGGAGATGTGACCAACAAGAGAAGTCTGTGGGAAAACAAGGGCACCTCCCCAGCCAAGGTATCCTGAACCACCTGACCTCTTCATAGTACACACACACACATACACTCTTGTAACCTAAAAGGGTTCTTCAGCTGTTCCCATAGGATAACCCTTTGAAGAACCCTTTTTGATTCCAGGGAGAACCTATTTGGTTCCAGATAGAACCTTTTTGGGTTCCATGTAGAACCCTTTTCACAAAGGGTTTCCTATGGGGACAGCCGAAGAACTCTTTTGGAACCCTTTTTTCGAAAGGGTTCATGTACATAAACACACACACCTGAAAACACACCTGAGTTTAGACCATGGCTAATGCCATGAAGAATGTACACTGAACAAAAATATTAACGCAACATGTAAAGTGTTGGTCCCATGTTTCATGAGCAGAAATAAAAGATACCAGAAATCTTCCATAAACAACAAAAAGCTTATTTCTCTCAAATTTTGTGCACAAATTTGTTTGCATCCCTGCTAGCGAGCATTTCTCCTTTGCTGCGATAATCCATCCACCTGACAGATGTGGTATATCAAGAAGCTGATTAAACAGCATTATCATTACACAGGTGCCCCTTGTGTTGGGGACAATAAAAGACCACTCTAAAATGTGCAGTTTTGTAACACAACACAATGCCACAAATGTCTCAAGTTTTGAGAGAGGGTGCATTTGGCATGCTGACTGCAGGAATGCCCACCAGAGCTGTTACTAGATAATGTAATGTTCATTTCTCTACCATAAGCCGCCACCAACGTCATTTTAGAGAATTTGGCAGTACTTCCAACTGTCATCACAACCGCAGACCACATGTATGGCATCGTGTGGGTGAGCAGTTTGCTGATGTCAACTTTGTGAACAGAGTGCCCATGGTGGCAGGGGGGGTTATGGTATGGGCAGGAATAAGCTACGGACAACGAACACTACTGCATTTTATGAATGGGAATTTAAATGCACACAAATACCGTGACGAGATCCTGAGGTATCTGTGACCAACAGATGCATTTCTGTATTCCCAGTCATGTGAAATCCATAGATTAGAGCCTAATTTATTTATTTCAATTCACTGATTTCCTCATATGAAGTGTAACTCTGTAAAATCTTTGAAATTCTTGCATGTTGCGTTTATATTTCTGTTAGTATAGTTACAGATGTCAAAACTGAGCAAAAATCCTAAAAAATAACTGGAATTTGTACCATCATCCTTTCTCACACAGCTGTGTCCCAAGTGGTACCCTACTCCCTACACAGAGCACTTATTTAAAAAAAGAAAATAATTTACTACAGCCTTATGAGCCTTGGTCTAAAGTAGTGCGCTACATAGGGAGTAGGGTTTCAATTAGGACACATATACAGTAAACTCTACAGTACATTCACATGTCACACAACAACAGTACACTTAAAAGTATACCTGGGGAGTGTTTTGAGGCCCTGTAGTATTCATCTGTTAGTTAATAATATCATATTATGTACATTTGCCAGCTAGGGGGATAACAACGGCTTGTTGCTTTGTCTTGTTTCTGTTTGAAGAGCTCTGAAGAAGAGCTCTCTTAGCTAGTTGACTTCACCGTTAACTAGTCTGGAAACCCTGGAGAGGTAAAGATGTTTTAAAGATGTCAACTTCACTGCACTAATATTATCACTGGAATGACCTCAGTCTACTATGATGTCAGGTCTTCTCTTTTATTGGTAATAATTCGCTCTGGCCTGGTCCCAGATCTGTTTGTAGCAATGACCATAGGAGTTGGAAAGGCAGCACAAGAAGATCTGGAACCAGGAAAGCTGCACTGTAAATATAAGTCAATGTTAAGGGCCATGTATTGTGCTATTGAAATATATAAACTTGCTGGTTCGAGCCCTGAATGCTGATTGGCTGACAGCTGTGGTATATCAGACCGTATACCACGGGTATGACAAAACATTTATTTTTACTGCTCTAATTACGTTGGTAACCAGTTTATAATAGCAATAAGGCAACTCAGGGTTTGTGGTATATGGCCAATATACCACGGCTAAGGGCTGTATCCAGGCACTCCGCGTTGTGTCGTAAATAAGAACAGCCCTGAGCAGTGGTATATTGGCCATATACCACACCCCCCCATGCCTTATTGCTTAAATATACTATACTATGGGTAATTAGTGTCTCAAGTGCCTTTCACAAAATGGCTGTTCTATATTGTTTTCCATCCTTTCATTTCTATTCCCCTCTTAGACACAACAGCAGCCACTCTTCCTGTATAGTCCTTTCTCTACTGTATATTTCAGTTCATGTTGTTGTAGAGGTACACTTCATTTTACACATAATACATACACTTGGCCTTGCTAGCAGAACCAATCCTTGCTACTGTATGTATGGATCCTTTTAACCACATCCTGAACAGGCAGTTGAAAGGACAGCTATTTCCAACCTCTACTGTGACCCTCACAATACAGGACCCCATGGCGCTCCAACGACCACAGTGTTGGCCACAACCCCACCAAGTGGCCTCCGCTATTTACTAGGATGATATTTCACCGATAAAAGACACAATAATTATATTTATTTATGGAATGGCTCTAAATTTGGCCCCTGGAGCAGAGAGGCTTGTGAAATAGGCCCTGGCATGCCTTGCTCTGCTGTCTCCCTATAGCGGAACACACAGACAGAGTACAGCAGCCTGCCAGCAGTGCAGTCCAATGTTGTGGCGAGCCACATAGAGCTGGAGGGGCACTAGACTACTGGTTAGTGCTGACGTAAACCAGGCGTGGCGCAGGGGAAGGTAGCGGGCTAGCGGTTATGAGCTGTGTTATTAACTAACCACAAATTGTGGTGATGTCAGGGGAGCTGTATGGGGGGATAGGGGACGTAGGAGCCTGATGGGCTTGGGATGAGTTCATGGGAGCGGGCGGGATATTAGTGGCAACCTATTCCCTATATAGTGCACTCCTTTTAAGGCTCTGGTCAAAAGTATTGCACCATATAGGGAATAGGATGCCATTTGGGACACAGTCAGGACAGTGTTACCACAGGGAACTATGGGAGACGTCGTCCACGAACCACTGCGACCGGGCTTTGCTGGATAGGCTTCGTGTGGCTGTGTGTTTGGGGATGTGAATGCAGGGTTTGGATGTGTTGGGCAGGATGTGAACCCTGTTCATGTTGTTTCCCCAAATCCCCCGTTTGGCTGGATTAAGCTTCATGGTTCATTACTGTGGCATTTGCACTCTGTCTCAAACCTCTCAACCGAAGGCCCTAAAAATAATGGAAATCCTACTCAATTGAACATCAACCCTTCCTTATTAATGTAGAAGAGGTACATTTGGTCGAACCACGGCCTGAGATCGAAAGGTTCCAGTGCACACAGCTTCTCTCAGGAAATGGCAGCGTTGACTAAATGGGCTGTTGAAGTGACTGCTACCTCAGAGGATTTATCTCTTGACTTATTTCTCCACCTATCTTCTCTCAGGTGACTGGCAGAGGGGAGAATAAATCTGTTGCCAACGGTGAGTCCATTCTCTTACCATTACCAACAGTTTTAAGCCTTAGGCTGAGGTCAAAGGTGACTGACTCTGTGTGTATCTGTGCCCATCTTGTTTGGGCCTATGCATGTCTTTGTATCTACGTTATTCATAAGTCTGTGCTCTACTGACAATACACACCCAGAGACGGTGAGGTTAAAGGGTTCTGCTCCATCTGAAAAGGGACAGGGAAAGGAGCCTGTTGTAATTTACCGTCGACCATGTGGCCCAGCAGCACCCATAACTCCCTTCCTTCCCCTCTGTAACACTATCGCCCCTGGGACCTGGCGTCAGCTGTAAATCATCTGTGTTTGCTGTTTGGCTCTCTGGCGATGGCGTTTTCAGATGCCACTTTCGCATTGTGTTCTATTTCCAAAGCGGCCCGCGCGCCACAACTCCTTTTGTCCCGGTAGAGAGAACTGTTTGACCTTCAGGGATGCCGGGCGTGTCTGTGTAATGTGTCGTTTTTCCAACCCCCCCCACCCCCACCCCCACCCCACCCCACCCACCCTCAACTCCCCTGCATCAACCCCGCTCGCCCCTCTGCTCCTTACTCCGACCTGGATTCTATTGTTGGGGTCGGACCTTCCAGGCTGTGAACAAATGAACAGCTGTTGGGTTGACACATTACTAGCTTGTGTGGTGGAAGATTATCACGCCATACACCTCATTTTGTCAGGGACTAGCAGAGGAGAGACAAACTCAATATAACAAGCTCACTTCACAGTTTAGGCACAGTGTGGCTCCATAGTTAGTGCTTTCTGAAAATCTTGACCCAAGACAATCTGTCTCTCTACTTTCATCCTAAATGTGTTAAAGTAGAGAGAGAGACACTTGAAATAGCTACACACATCCAATGTTTCTCGACACACACACACCTTGTATTCACCCCCCTCCTCTTTGTTGTCGCGCTGAGAGAAGGGCAAATGACAACATGACAGGCGTCAGTTAAATAAATGTCAGTAGAGACAGGTAGGCAGGCAGGGACCTCACAGGCATCTGACACCACATTGAGCAGCATGCAACAACCCCAGTCTCATGCAGAAAGGCCTGCCTAACTGTTCTTACTGAAGGCTCTAGTCATACTGCATAGACTTAACACCAGATCAAGATTGCCGCCAAGACAGAGGTCTCTTTAGCTGGCTAAATTTGACTGACTGTGGGTAAAGGCATAATGGTTTTGTCCTGAGGCGAGACATCCTAGATCTCTTTCTAATAGATATGTATGTGTGGGTGGGTGGATGGATGTGTGGATTTAACCCATCAGACATATAGTAGCAGTTAAACGTTTGAACACACCTACTCATTCAACTAGGAAATAGCACATATGGAATCCTGTAGTAACCAAAAAAGTATTTTATATTTGAGATTCTTCAAAGTAGCCACCCTTTGCCTTGATGACAGCTTTGCACACTCTTGGCATTCTCTCAACCAGCTTCACCTGGAATGCTTTTCCAACAGTCTTGAAGGAGTGCCCATATATGCTGAGCACTTGTTGGCTGCTTTTCCTTCACTCTGCGGTCCAACTCATCCCAAACCATCTCAATTGGGTTTGGGTCGGGTAATTGTGGAGGTCAGGTCATCTGATGCAGCACTCCATCACTCTCCTTCTTGGTCAAATATCCCTTACACAGCCTGGAGGTGTGTTGGGTCATTGTCCTGTTGAAAAACATCCCACTAAGAGCAAACCAGATGGGATGGCGTATCGCTGCAGAATGATGTGGTAGCCAAGCTGGTTAAGTGTGCCTTGAATTCAAAATAAATCATTGACCGTGTCACCAGCAAAGCACCCCCACACCATCACACCTCCTCCTCCGTGCTTAACGGTGGGAACCACACATGCGGAGATCATCCGTTCACCTAGTCTGCTTCTCACAAAGATACGGAGGTTGGAACCAAAAATCTCAAATTTGGATTCGTCAGACCAAAGGACAGATTTCCACCAGTCTAATGTCCATTGCTGTATTTCTTGGCCCAAGCAGGTCTCTTCTTTATTATTGGTGTCCTTTAGTAGTGGTTTCTTTGCAGCAATTCGACCATGAAGGCCTGATTCACGCAGTCTCCTCTGAACAATTGATGTTGAGATGCGTCTGTTACTTGAACTCTGTGAAGTATTTATTTGGGCTGCAATCTGAGGTGCAGTTCACTCTAATGAACTTATCCTCTGCAGCAGAGTTAAATCTGGGTCTTCCCTTCCTGTGGTGGTCCTCATGAGAGCCAGTTTCATCATAGGTTTTTGCAACTTTTCCATATTGACTGACTTTCATGTCTTAAAGTAATGGACTGTCGTTTCTCTTTGCTTATTTGAGCTGTTCTTACCATAATATGGACTTGGTCTTTTACCAAATAGGGCTATCTTCTGTATACCCACCCCTACCTTGTCACAACACAACTGATTGGCTCAAACGCATTAAGAAGGATATAAATTCCACAAATTAACTTTTAATTGAAATGCATTCCAGGTAACTACATCATGAACCTGATTGAGAGAATGCCAAGAGTGTGCTAAGCTGTCAAGGCAAAGGGTGGCTATGTTGAAGAATCTCAAATATAAAATATATTTTGATTTGTTTAACAATTATTTTTGCTTACTACATGATTCCATATGTGTTATTTAATAGTTTTGATGTCTTCACTATTATTCTACAATGTAGAAAATACTAAAAATAAAATCCTGGAATGAGTAGGTGTGTCCAAACTTTTGACTGGTACTGTAGGTTAGAGGTTAGAGTATTCAACCCTTAGATTTTGACTGTAGCTCTTATCGAGTTGTCTCTGTCCCTCAGCAGGTATGGGACACGAATGATACAACGAGCTTCTTCTGATGGCTGGTGGGGACCAAGACAATCCAAGACTCTTCCTTTTCTATGTATTATACCAAAACAAATATGACCACCACCCTGAGGGAACCCAAGGAATGGAGAGAAACAGGAGATTCTATTTAATAAGCACTGTACTGAAACGAACAGCCACCAACCATCTCGTCACATGACAGTGTAGTGCCTTCGCACAATGACTTACTATGATTTACTTTCACAACAAACAAACAAAAGAATATGCTGTGAAATTTGGATGTTTTGTGATATGGTCATTTGTTTTATATGTTATAAGCAAAAACTTACAGAAGATAAAAAACTGAATTGAAATTAGATATATTTCCCATGCGCTTTTCAGTACATGTGTAGTTTTGATATAGTAGAGAAATGTTTTTATATGAGGTGTCCAGTGCCACAATCATATCCGTGTTCCAAAGAGAGACGTCTCCCATCAATGCTCTGTCCATGTCGTCCATCTCACTTCTTTAAAAAAATTATATTTAAAGCAAAGCTTCACACACGGCTATTTTTTTCATGTTCACCAGTTCAGGAGAGAGATTATACGGACTCCGTAGATTTAGCTTATTTCACCTTTTTTTTTTGTCTTACCAATTGGTCTGAGTTAATATGTGTTAGCACATAAGTACACATCGTTATGAATATTATACTGTATCTTCTATTACAGCTTTATACTCAAGATTTGTTTCGCTTTTGTACTCTAAAATTGAGTGACTACCAACCGACAAGAGGCAATGAAAGGCAGTGCAAGCAACTAAAGGAAAGTTGTATATTAAAACGGCTATTATAACGTTTATTATCCTAGTTTCAATTTATTTATGTTTTTTTTAACGTGTTTTGTCATTGGCTGTCTTTGTAGCTTTTGTACTTGCTGCTTGAATCTCTAAATTCACTTTGTTAAACTTTCAAACAACCCATAATTCAGCAGGTGTACTTAAGGACTCTCTGACCCACAACATTCCACACCACTAAGCACGCCGCCGGGCTTATTCACATGCATGCTCCAATGGCTGCTATTCAGGAGGCTAAGGACCTCAGCTTTGTCAGTGAGTTTGTCTGAATATGGCAGGCCAGTTACACATTTATATACTATGCCTGTACCATGAGACGGCGATGGTTTAAGCCGTATGTCGCCTTGCCATTTAAGCCCAAATCCGATGTACTAACTATAGGACTCTGAAAGAAGGGAAAGTGCACATTTCGATTTTGACAATGGCAGAGGATTGAGTCCGTCAAAAGAAGACAGATTTTGTCTCCAGCCAACAATTGCGCTCTACGCTTGTTCTGGGTTTGAGTTTTCCTAAAAGTTCCGTAGTGGTATGTAAGGTCGTGTTTACAGCACAAATCCTTTACATGCAACGGTCTCAAGGCCTTGTTGTTGCGTGCACCGAATAAACTGTACCTTGCACGTTGCCAACTCAGTATGACTTCCGCTGTTTCTTTTTTTTTACCGTTTCATTATCGATGTTCTATGTTTCACGTTTCATTCTTTCATTTTGCATGACGTGCTTTGATAATATGGGTATTATATAGAGGTTAGCAGGGGCATTGTAAGATTGTTCTGTGTAAACCTTGACAATCACATTCCACGACTCCTTAGAAATACGAGCAATGGAGTCTGACCAAAATATCTAACATTATTTTACATTTCTGTTATTTCATATTTTGGTCATTTGCTTTTTTTGTCCGTTTTTAAATTGTATTTTATTTTATTTCAAACACCCTCATTTATTGTGTAGAGTTAACTATGCAAGGCACTCTGTCGTTTCAGATACAACTTTGTTATAGTAGTGGGTAGTTTCCTACAGAATGAATGTTATGAAATATTTGTACCGTTGACTCAACAACAGCAATAAAGAGATATAAATTGTTCCAATTTATTTTCTCTTTCTTTCTAACACTGAACTCACTATATCATTGACTACTTAGACAGCTTTACCTCCACCTATCTTGGAACTCAGAACCAAATGAATGTTAACAGTCTGTGTGAGTATGACATGACATGACTATAGCCCGATTAGATGAGCCACGGTTAAGACCTTGTTCCTGCTTTAATGGTTGAGATATAAATCAGGCTTCCTTTATCTCTAACAATAGACTTCACTGCCCTAACCAATCAGATATAAGAGGTGGTCACATGGGTGGCAGGGCTGCAATATGTGAGCATTAGAGTCTCATTGAAGTTGTCTGTTTCTGGATCTGAAAGAATAAGACAGGTCCATTTCTCTTTCCTGTGTGGTTTGGAGGTAAGGCTGTTGACTGTGACCCCTGACTTGACTGTAACAATGACACTTTGCTGGGATGCATGTGTGAATGAATGCCTGCTCTGGGGCTAGACTGCTGTTTTGTAACCCATGTAAATCTGGGCACGTGGAATAAATGTTTTCTGTGCAAGAAGGACCATATCATATTTTTGTTGTATTAAGAAATGCTGAACTAATACATTTCAGTCAATGCCAGAGAGAAACGTTTATGGATTCTGTTTCTTTGCGTCTGTTTGATTTGCTTCTCATGGCCCAGACTGGACCGAGACAGACAGTCAGTGGGCACTAAGCTAGTCTTCTGTAGGGGGAACTGGGTGTTAGCATGCTTTGGGCTTTGACTTAATGCTGGTTAATGCTGAAAGCGGCAACCGCAACATTCCTGCCACTGTCAAACCATTTTATTCCAGCACTCAAGCCAGGGCCCAATGCTGACCGCACACATTAAAGCAAAACACATTTAATTCCACAGGGAAACAAGTCTCATTGCCTGTGAATTCTCGGTGGATTTCAGTTAATACATTTTCAGACACAGCTCTTTAAACAGATGGTGTATATTCTACTTCACATCTCTCTTAGCTGGAGTTCTCTGTTGTAGCTATTTGGAGGTCGGACTGGGACACTATGTCCTCAACTGAGTTGAAGTCTGGTGTTGAAGAAATTCACTCTAGGCTAGTTACTTCCGTCCAAATGTATGTTATGTATAGGTGGGTGTCCCAAATACACTTCACTTGTAATGAACTGGCATGTAAGGTCAGAGGATGGGCATAGGGAAGGAGGGATGGTTGAGGTGAGGAGTAATGGTTTTCTAATCCAGCCCTCTAGGTTTGCTTCAGTTTTACCTTCATGGCAAATATGGTCAATGTTAAGATTGACTCCCATCTCCTCTGATAGATAGTAGATAGTTTCATAATGGGATCATTTTTGGAATGTAACGCATGTTGCTAAAAGCTGTGGAGTTGATGGGTGCTGTATGTACAGCTCTAGAGGGTTGGCCAGCCCGGTGTCCAAAATAGCTGGCCTTGACTGGCATGTTATTCATTGATTTACTGTGTGTGTGTGTGTGTGTGTGTGTGTGTGTGTGTGTGTGTGTGTGTGTGTGTGTGTGTGTGTGTGTGTGTGTGTGTGTGTGTGTGTGTGTGTGTGTGTGTGTGTGTAAGCATGTAGGCGCTCAATAAGCTCAGCCAACTTCATTGTCTGGAATAGCACCTAACACCTGCTGATGAACTGTGGTTTATTATTGTTAAAAATAACCCCTCTGTATATCAGCGGAGTGACTCTCGTTTTATGATCGGACAATTTATCTTTCAATGGAAAGTTGTCATCTCAAATGATTCATCCACACGATTGCATTCTTACATTTGTTAGTTAAATATAGAACTATATAACCTCATGAATCTGTTCCTGTCTGTAAAGTAATGATAACCTTCAGGTTGTCCATAAAATGCACCGTATCTGGTATGACAAGGCCATCAGCTTGAAATAATACGTTGGAGTTTAATTAATGCCAGTACATATTTGGGAGATATGTGCTATTCCTTAGCACCTGTCCAAAGTGTTCACCTGCTATTTCTAGAAGAGTGTAAACACATTTTAATACACTGATTTACGATTGGGGTGGCAGGGCAGTGGTTGTAAAAAATAAAATAAAGTTTAATTTACTGTTATCTGTTTGTCTTAAACTGGAAATTTATAAATAAAGTATTGGAAAGTAACAGTGCCTTTTAGTGCCTGGTGCAAAGAATGCTTAAATGTGGCCCTCAAAGTGTCCATTGCTGTCCCAGTCCCAGTGTAATGGTTAGTGTGTTATCCAGACATCAGGTTATCCTGCCCATAGAGAAGAGAGGAGAAGCCCTCCATGCCAAGAGGAAATGGCTGAGGATTAGTCTTGGAGCTGTTTAGAGCTGAGGGCCTCAGGGCAGCCAGTCCCAGTGGTGAAAGAACACCACATACAGACACTCAACTCAAACACATCAGACATTACTGTACTGTGTATCTCTATGTGCCGCAGATGAAAACGTCAATTGGCCTGAGTACATTTAGAATGGTCCCTATTCCTTATCTAGTGCACTAGAGCCCTGGTTAAAAGTAGTGCACTATATCAGGAGTAGGGTGCCATTTTAGACACAGCTTTGTGTGGGGAGGAAAGATTCAAAGGTTTCAATCTTTATCCAGTATTTTTGCCATCCATCCATGCCCCAGTTATTTCACCACTATATTCCTTCTCCTCGTGCTTATTTGTGTGAAACAGAAAACATCAGTACTCTTGTCTCTCATGTCCAGGTAATCCAATCTAAACATGGCAGATGAAGAAAATGAGTAAGTATGGCATATTTATCTTTTTCGTCTCAGAAACTATAGCCTACACTACAGAGTATTTAGTAATGACATTTTATTTCAAAACAATGTCTTCCAACAAAATGTCTCATGTTTTTTTTTTCTTTTCAGGGAAGAAGGTACAGTAAGACTTTGAGAATTGATTATTACTTTTTTGGCTAAATGAAATATGCTTCAAGACACTTTAAGCTGAGTGTACAAAACATTGGGAACACCTGCTCTTTCCATGTCATAGGCTGACCAGGTGAATCTAGGTGAAACCTATGATCCCTTATTGATGTCACCTGTTAAATCCTCTTCAATCAGTGAAGATGAAGGGGAGGAGACAGGTTAAAGAAGGATTTTTAAGCCTTGGTACAATTGAGACATATATTGTGTGTGTGCCATTCAGAGGGTGAATGAGCAAGACAAAATATCTAAGTGCCTTTAAGTGCCAGGCGCATCGGTTTGTGTGTGTCAAGAAATGCAATACTACTGGGTTTTTCACGCTCAACAATTTCCCATGTGTATCAAAAATGGTCCACCACCCAAATGACATCCAGCCAACTTAACACTACTGTGGGAAGCATTAGAGTTGACATGGGCCAGCATCCCTGTGGAATGCTTTCGACACCTTGTAGAGTCCATGCCCTAACGCATTGAGGTTGTTCTGAGTGCAAAAGGGGGTGCAACTCAATATTAGGATGGTGTTCTTAATGTTTTGTACACTAAATTGCACATATATCGCTAAGATTGGCTATATTGAAAATATATTGCTGAGCTGACTTAACCTGTGTCTGCGCAGTCGCAGAAACCCCCACAGAGGAAGGTAAAAGCTTTGTATGGCTTCGTACATTACTTAGACGTTGTTGGATTGAGTGCATGATAGATATACTGTAGCAAAAATAACTGTAACAAAAATGATTCATTATTTTTTTTTAAAGCATGCTTCGTGTACCTGATCAAAATAGACGTTAAACTAGATATTTTTAATGTGAAATTTCAAATGCTATGTCTACATTTGTCTCTCAAGATAAACATTTTTGAACGTGCATATCATTTGTATACTGGTTTCCTACCCTTCTGTCTTTGTGGTATATGCTTACATGGATATCCAATGTGTATGAGACTTATACCCTTTTCATGTGTCCTACTCCATATTCCATCCAATAGCTAAACACATGTTACACCATGCACTCTCCATTCCATAAACAGAATGTGTTGTTCACTCTAGAATGGTTTTCAATGTTCTGACAATGGTTGCATGAAATGTTTGTATGTACTGTATGGAAATGATACTGATACTGAATCCGATTCAAACAATTTGATCCAATCTGATCATTATGTATGAACATTTGTTTCATACCAGTTTGATGGTGTAATAAACAGTTTGCCTTGATCTTATCGTAGAAGTGGCCCTGACTACAGGTCAAGGATCAGATCACCATACACCAATTCTGAACCATAATCATTATTATCCTTAAACAATATCTGACCCTAGGTCAGTGGTTAGGGCTTCTACCAACTCATTGCCTTGTATGGAACCACTAATTCATCTTCTGTTCACTCATCAGTCGAGGTTGAAGTCCCGGCAGAGGAAGGTAAAGTGTCCCATGTGCTGTGAACTGCATGTATACAGATCCATAAATATAATAGTATTATCAATATATGCATATTGTACAGCTAGAGATTCACTTCATTGTTGAAATACTCTATATTTCTATGTCATACATACTAGTTTCATAGAATGCACTGTAACATTTTGGGTCTAGTCACTGGTACCTTCATTTCAGATGGCATACAGTATTCCTATAGTTAATGCTGCATTAATGATTTTGGCTGTATTAATTATGAACAAAACAATGCGCTTTAAGCCTTATTCATATGTCTGATGTCCTTACAATAGATGCTGCTCCTGCAGAGGAAGGTAATGCTTTTCAATGCTTCATATGTACAGATTCTGCATGCTAATATACATGTAATGTACCCCACATACAAGTTATATACTGTACAACAAATAAAAGATGTGGTATGAGCACAGTGTTTTTGTAGTCAATGAAGTTGAAAGCAATTGTCCCGCAGATATTCTGTAATGTATAACGTACATAATATCTCTCCTCACGGAGCTGCAAAATAATATTGGCTTCATAATCAGATCAAAGGCTGTATTTCTCTCTGCCTTATTGACTCTGCCTTAGTATAACAGTGGCTGACACTAAACAATCCTATGCTTTTAGCTATAACAGAAGCTGCCCCAGAACCTGTAGAAGGTACATTTTATCTTGGCTATTATTATTATTATTGGCTTAGTACCAAAAAAAAAAGTAATCATCCTTATCAAAGTGATAGTTAAGCGATGTATCTACTGTAGGTCTAAATGTGTAAAATAGCTGAACTATCCCTTTTTAAGTTATTTGCTTCACTCGTTGCAAATTCACTAATCAACGATATGACTTTACCACAGAACCTGCCCCTGCAGTTGTAGGTAAACCGTGTCATGGCTTGATATGCTTCTTGTTTTTGCACATTATTATTACTATTAGCGAATAATAACAATTGATCCACTTACTAATCCTTCGCTACCATTACCGTAGAGCCCACACCAGACGTAGAACCAGGTAATGCTTTCTTGTTTTTAACATTAAGTGTCATTGCTGCATATTAAGATGTACCCTAGCTACAGTTTCAATGTCAGACTTAAGTGTTTAGAGTAAAAGTATACCGGTGTTATTATTTTACCAACAGTATTTTGGCGTTATGTCGTGGAACATGTTTGTTTTGGTTGTCTTCTTTGCTTCAAGCTTTCCTCGCATACTAACATTGTATCTTCACCATAGAGCCAGAACCAGAGCCAGAGCCAGACGTAGAAGGTAAAGACCTGTTTTTGCTTTACCATGGTCTTTAGTTTCTAGTATAGATGTGCATTTGTGCTAATAGTACGCATTCGTTAATGCCAGTGAAGTAATCAAAGACACATGAGCAATAGGCATTGTATTAACGCAACATACAGTACATACTTATTTTCACAACACTGACTGAGTTATTTTTATTATTATATCAATTATAAAATGTATTATTTTTCTATTTCATATTTTTTACACTCAACTGATCCACTCCGCATTCTCTTATCCTTACAAAAGAGCCCACTGCAGTAGAAGGTAATTTTGATCTTTTACCTCGACATTACAACGTTTTCCCCTGCATGGCTTATACCTGCAGTAGTAACTTACTGCAGTAGTAATTTAATGTTTTAACTAGGCACGACAACAGTTTGCAGCTAATCTGGCCCACAGGTGCTGTCAAAGTCGCAACTAAATATTTTTGCACATTAATTGTTATAATTATTTGTTTCCTGCTTTATTAATTCATTCATGTGCCCTTGCAACAGAGCCCCCACCTGTTGTAGAAGGTAGAGCTTTTTTTGGGCTTCATTTTACAAATACGTACAGTGCATCATCTCATATTCTATTATTCGCTTCATGCTTTCCTATCTTTGCTAATCAGTCCGATGATGCTTTTATCACAGAGCCGTCCCCGCAGTAGTAGAAAGTAAAGCTTTTCTTGGCTTCGAATTCACTTAGTTTGAGCTGCATTTGATATCCCAGATGCATGTATGTTATAAGCTTTATTATAAACTGGGTGGTTCGAGCACTGAATGCTGATTGGCTGACAGCCATGGTATATCAGATGTATACCATGTGTAGACAAAACATGTTTTTTTTTTAATACTACTCTAATTACATTGGGAACCAGTTTATAATAGCAATAAAGCACCTCGGGTGTTTGTGGTATATTGCCAATATACCACGGCTAAGGCCTGTGTCCAGGCACTCCGCGCTGCGTTGTGCATAAGAACAGTCCTTAGCCGTGGTATATTGGCCATATACCACACCCCCTCGGGCCTTATTGCTTATATAGCACACCTTTCACTGGTACCATTTGTGCCACTTTAGCATACCCAGCTAACAAACATATCATACTGATTAACCCCCATTACTGACTAATGTGTACTGATTCAATATCAATAGACCTATAACAGCATGCGCTTTACAACGTCATATTCTCACACTTCACTGATGCACATTTCAGTCTTATCGACTACTAAACAAATCGTTCTCATGTCCCTCACATAGAAACGCCTGCAGAAGAAGGTACCTGTTATATGTTGTTTTTTGTCTTGTACAGAATGCATGAAGTGTACTCCCATAACTATAGACTGTGACGGTCTGCTGTGAATGTTCATTTGTATTCCTTAGTATCTAATACGTTGTGTTTCGTACCATTGACGCTGCCTGTCAGAACATTGAGCCATCACTATGTGATAATGCATTGGTTTTGGTTGCGTTAATACACACTTTCATACAGTAGGTTTCAATAGATAAGGCCTATCACTGAAATATCCTGCTGTAATAATCCAATGTGTTACCATAGTGTACTGTACATGGATGAGTCTTGTGTTGAAAGCTGTGTGTAATCATCCCTTCTTTTTCTGTATGTTTTTCACCAACAGCCAGTGGAGAGACTCAAGGTGAGTGTTATCTAGTTCTTTGTTACTATAGTTCTAGATCCATTCTTGTTCTCTGTAACTAGTTCTAGGTCTATTCTTGTTCTCTGTAGCCAGTTTAAGGTGTAGTGGTCAAGTTCTCTGTATGTATTTTGTATAGAATTTCAGAAAATCACTCTTAGAGTCATGTGTCTCAGTCTAAAATAAGTTATGTATTATTTTATTATTTTTGCGAAACAACAGACCATACTGAAGGCACAATTCACAACTGTTGAAACATTTCCAAAGCCATTTATGTTTTTTTTTAAAAACACTTCAAACCTTTGGATTTTTCTCAATTTGGTTAAGAGATATTTAAAAACATTTTGATTTTTACTAATCAGATTTAGAAAATAATCTATATTGAATTTGATCACTTCTTATTTCTACTTTGAAATAAATAAAATAGCCTTTTCTGTTGTGACTTACAGATTCCAAAGCCAAACCAAAGTAAGTGTTTGATTCTACTTCGGCCAACAACTTTCTCTTGTGGTTTGCCGTGTCACTGAATCAAAGTAATTAAACGGAGAGTATTTGATGGAATCATCTCTGATGTTTTTCAGAAGTTTTATGCCAAATGTTGCCCCTCCAAAGCTACCAGAGGGAGATGGTAAAGTCGATTTTGACGTGAGTGATGCAATCCTACCAGCTAGATTACCTGAATATAGCAATAAGAGTGCCCAACACACTATTCACTCTGTGTGTGTGTGTGTGTGTGTGTGTGTGTGTGTGTGTGTGTGTGTGTGTGTGTGTGTGTGTGTGTGTGTGTGTGTGTGTGTGTGTGTGTGTGTGTGTGTGTGTTTGTGTGTGCGTGTGCGTGGGTGTGTTTGTTTTACAGGACCTGCATAGGAAGCGTCAAGAGAAGGACATGGCTGAGCTGACCTCTTTGATTGAGTCTCACTTTGTCCAGAGGAAGAAAGATGAAGATGAGCTCATCAGTCTCGTCAACAGGATCGTAAGTACTCTACTGTAGCACTGCTGGAGCTCAAACACACACTGCTGGAACACTACATGGGCATGTTTAAAAAAATATATATATATTATTTTTTATTTCACCTTTATTTAACCAGGTAGGCAAGTTGAGAAGAAGTTCTCATTTACAATTGCGACCTGGCCAAGATAAAGCAAAGCAGTTCGACACATACAACGACACAGAGTTACACATAGAGTAAAACAAACATACAGTCAATAATACAGTAGAAACAAGTCTATATACGATGTGAGCAAATGAGGTGAGATAAGGGAGGTAAAGGCAAAAAAAAGGCCATGGTGGCAAAGTAAATACAATATAGCAAGTAAAACACTGGAATGGTAGATTTGCAGTGGAAGAATGTGCAAAGTAGAAATAAAAATAATGGGGTGCAAAGGAGCAAAATAAATAAATAAAATAAATACAAGTAGGGAAAGAGGTAGTTGTTTGGGCTAAATTATAGGTGGGCTATGTACAGGTGCAGTAATCTGTGAGCTGCTCTGACAGCTGGTGCTTAAAGCTAGTGAGGGAGATAAGTGTTTCCAGTTTCAGAGATTTTTGTAGTTCGTTCCAGTCATTGGCAGTAGAGAACTAGAAGGAGAGGCGGCCAAAGAAAGAATTGGTTTTGGGGGTGACCAGAGAGATATATCTGCGTGTGCTACAGGTGGGTGATGCTGTGGTGACCAGCGAGCTTAGATAAGGGGGGACTGACTTTACCTTGCAGGGTCTTGTAGATGACATGGAGCCAGTGGGTTTGGCGACGAGTATGAAGCAAGGGCCAGCCAACGAGAGCGTACAGATCGCAATGGTGGGTAGTATATGGGGCTTTGGTGACAAAAGGGATGGCACTGTGATAGACTGCATCCAATTTGTTGAGTAGGGTATTGGAGGCTATTTTGTAAATGACATCGCCGAAGTCGAGGATTGGTAGGATGGTCAGTTTTACAAGGGTATGTTTGGCAGCATGAGTGATGGATGCTTTGTTGCGAAATAGGAAGCCAATTCTAGATTTAACTTTGGATTGGAGATGTTTGATGTGGGTCTGGAAGGAGAGTTTACAGTCTAACCAGACACCTAGGTATTTGTAGTTGTCCACGTATTCTAAGTCCGAGCCGTCCAGAGTAGTGATGTTGGACAGGCGGGCAGGTGCAGGCAGCAATCGGTTGAAGAGCATGCATTTAGTTTTACTTGTATTGGAGGCCACGGAAGGAGAGTTGTAATGGCATTGAAGCTTGCCTGAAGGGTTGTTAACACGGTGTCCAAAGAAGGGCCAGATGTATACAGAATGGTGTCGTCTGCATAGAGGTGGATCAGAGATTTACCAGCAGCAAGAGCAACATCATTGATGTATACAGAGAAGAGAGTCGGTGTTGGTGAACATTCTGGTTGGCTCCCATAGCTTAAGCCCGGGCTCAGTGTGCCAACATAGTCTTGAGGTACACAGATGAATCAGGTTGGATACCTTACCTGTCACGGACTGTAACTGTGTGCGTGTGTGTGTGCAGGAGAAGCGTCGTACCGAGAGGGCAGAGCAGCAGAGGATTCGTGCTGAGCAAGAGAAAGAGAGGCAGGCCCGTCTAGCCGTGAGTCTCTCGTTGTGTAATGTTTCAATTGTGATGTCAAGGCCAACTGTGGCCCAAGTTGTTTCCTCCTCTTCTTTAACCTTCTGTTGCTCACTCCCCGACGCAGGAAGAGAAAGAGAGGAGGGAGCAAGATGAACAGCGTAGGAAGCACGATGATGACGCTAAGAAGAAGAAGGCCCTCACTACCATGACTCACACGTACGGTGGCATCCAACAGAAGGTTAGCGCTAGCTCCACACACACTCGCTCTCTCTCATGATTACAACATTTGCATCAGAGTTGCTGCCCCCTCGTGGTTATCTTGACACTTGCATGCCCTCTCGCTGTGCTGCGGTGATGTCCATCCACAGCAAGAGGGCAAGAAGGGAGCCAAGAAGCAGACTGAGAGAGAAAAGAAGAAGAAGATTCTGGCTGACAGAAGGAAGGCTCTGATCATCGACCATCTCAACGAGGACAAACTCAAGTATGATATATTTAATTACCCCGAAATACTCACAGGTCTTTGACTGAGTCCCAAATGGCACCCGGGCTCTGGTCAAAAGTTATGCACTTTTAAGGGAATAGGGTATCATTTCAGACACACACTGAAAGCTCTATTTCATTGTTGAAAGTATCTATTGTACAGGTTTATACATCGAAGAAAACATGAAATGCAGATGAATACACATAGTTTCTTAGAAAGTCTGCTGTGAAGGAGACCAAAAGTAGAACCTCATGCGCTGACTGAACGCTGGCTTCCCATTGGTTGTCGTCCTGCAGGGAGAAGGCCAATGAGCTGTGGCAGTGGATGATGGAGCTGGAGGCGGAGAAGTTCGACCTCAGCGAGAAACTGAAGAAGCAGAAATATGACGTAAGTGTTCTCACTCCGGTCCAAGCTATGGTGACAAAAACCCGTGGCTGTACTGTGCATGGTGATCCACAGGGTAAAAACAAGATCACTGGTCGTGCCTATGACATGACAGTAAAATACGGTGATGACTACAAGACTGTGATGTTTTACCTCAAATGGGTCTGGGTCTTTCTCATGTGTCCTGACCTCCATATCATCTCCTCTGTCATCCAATGACTGCATACCACAAGGGGCTGGTGAGGGGAGGACGGCTCATAATAAATGACGGGAGTGAATTGAGGAAAAATGTACTTACTTCAACTGTGATCGGGTTGTCTCACCTATCTCAAAACGAATGCACTGACTGTCTACGTCTCTCTGGATAAGAGGGTCTGCTAAGTGACTAAAATGTTCATGTAAAATGAATGGTATCAAACACATGGAAACCACGTGTTTGATACCGTTCCCTTTATTCCGTTCCAGCCATTCCTATGTGCCCGTCCTCCCCAATTCAGGGGCCACCAGCCGCCTGCGCTCTATAGCAAAGCATTACATGTGTCCCTTTACATGCTGTGAATGCAGTCTATTTCACAGAGTAACTTACACTCATGACATACAAAGCCGTTTAAACATATACATGCATAACATGCCACATCCCCTATTCTGAAACTGGTAGTGTTAATCCTACTGCCCAAGAGGACACCCTACGAGGGGCGCAGCTGTCTAAAACTCTGACTTGCTTCCAGATGAATGTTCTCCAGACCCGAATCAATGAGCAGCAGAAGTTGTGAGTAAAGGGCTGTGGGGGCGTCAACCTCACTGTTGTGTAGTCCGCTGTCAGTCGTTGTTGTCAGAGTGAGCGGTTTTTTATTTTACACTCGGGGCTCAGGGAAGCTCAACCGGGCGACCGGGTCAGGTCAGGTGGTGGACCACAGGTGAATGTTTTCAACCAAAGGTGAACCACACACTCAGACAGGTGGCGGTGTAGCCAGGCCGTGGCTCCAAACTGCAGGATCCCAGGTTTCCCTCCAGATTTCAGTCAGTGTGTTGTCTCAGTGCTTAGGCAGCCTCCACTGTGTGTCCCTTCACAGATCAATCAGCTTCTGGCCCGTGTCCAGGACCACCAGAGGTAAGTACCCAGAGCCACACTGGTCAGTTTCTTCTCTATTTAAAAGAGCCTGGGGGGCGTAAACCAACCAACAAATGATAATTAATGCTACTCATTAAATGAAAACATGAAATCAAGTTTTGGAATACTATCAAGACATTTGCAGTTGGGAACATTCAATGGAGTGTGTCTCAAAAGTCTAAAGAGGCTTCCTCTCTTCGTCTCCTCCCATTAATCGGTATTGATCTGAAGACACAGGGTATGTGAAAGCAACCTTTCCTGCTTTTTTTCATCAGTGCAGACGAAGGAACGGAGACAAGGAGAAGGAGCTAGTTTAGACTATTGAGATACACCCATTGACTGTTCACTGTCTTAACCCCAAGGCCTTTTAAAGTCACATGATCCTGCTTGAAGAGAACGAGCTCGGAGCATATGATCCAACCTGGGAGAAAACATTAGGATCATAGTGCTGCATCCTAATTTGACCAGTCTTTAGAGTGGCTCCTTCCATTCCATCCATCCCTCTCCATTCATCTAGAATAGACCCAAATAGTCTGGGAAGATCGTGATCCTAATCAACAGCCTACTATTGGCCCAAGAACATTGTTTCATCATCAAAACTGGCAGGAGATTATAGTCTTTGTAGGCTAAGGAACTTAGTTAAGTCATATGTATTGCAGTTCATACATTACATACCGTAATGCCTCCAAAAAATGACCTCTGGAAAAATGGGTTGACTCCTGTCCACTATTTTCTGATGGTAAGTTGAATTTTACATACAGGTATTGGCTGGCTATAGCTTTATAACTCATCTGTCAGGCTTGAGGAATGATAGATTGATAGCCTATAATAAATTATACATTTAAATGGTGCATTACGGGTGATATTCTAACTTCCAATTCAGTCAAATGTTCACTTAGTCATGCATTGATGTCCATGGGAAACTAAGAGTAAATGAGAGTTAGGATTTGGCCCTAAGAGAACAGCACGGTAAGACCGCTGAAGATAGGACACGATCGCCATGTCATTCATTCATCCTCGTCCTTCACTAACCCTCGGCCCTGTGTGTGAAAGTTCTGTCTTCCCTTTCATCCTGTGGTGTATGCCAACTCTCACAGAACTGTCTCTGTTTCCATTCCCAACCCCTCCTCCATCCCACACTCCCCCCTCTGTCATACATCAATCTCTAACTATCTCTAACTCATTCTTTCAAAACTACTCTTCCTCTCTGGTGCTGAAAATGTTTAGGATAGATTTGTTGAAGATGTTCCTGGTAGAACCTTTGAATATACATGTACTCGATATTTAAAATAGTTTGTTGGTCATGTGTATTCACTCACATTAGTATAATAATCGCTTGAGGAGCTTATCTCTTTCAGCTCTTAGTATACCTACGTGTATTGTTCCCAAGTATACCAATATAATAGCGCCACCTACTGGTCAGATAGAGTGACAGAGGTGTTTGACTGGTCTGTCAACGCTGTGTGGTTTCACAGTGCCAAAGGCAGAGGCAAGGCCAAGGCGGTCAGGAGGTAATGAGACCTGGCAGGATGAAGTCTTCTGGACTGAGACGCCAGACGATGACGGAGGATTGTTTTGTTCTTCTTGTTATCAGTGTACATGCAAATTACTATGGAAATGTACTGTTATCACGGTCGCTGTTTGCATGAAGCTAGAAACAATAAAGAGATGTTTGCTTTTGATTCCGTGTCTGGTTTGATTTTAATGAAAAATCTTTAAAGTGTTCATGAAAAGTCTTGAGGCTGAAAAAATGTACAAGACATACCCATTTGAAAATGCACGGACGACTGTTGTCGTCGCTTTGGATAAAAGCGTCTGCCAATTGGCATATATTATTATTACATAATGTACAATACTGTGGCTCCAGTAGTGCTAAAGCTTTCGTCTCATTTCCCTGAGGTCGTGAATTCTAATTTAGCTTGCTTCTCTCCCTCCAGTTCTGGCTCATAACTCATAACGTAAAGCGTTTTGAGCATCTGGAAAAAAGCGTTATATAAATCCAATCAATTATTATTATTAGACAAAGCAACAAGTTATTTAAATAAATGTATTTATTAACCACACGTAGAATACTACAGTACAACATAACACATTATTGCCTGCACAGTGCAATCCCTTACAGAAAAACCACATGATTTCGCATGTAGAAAATCACGATGTCGCATAAGAAATTTCACTTGACATCGTGTTTTTGGAACAGTACACGTGAAAACAAAAATGAGTTATGATATACACAGCGCTTTTAACGTAGTGTATTCAACTTAGATATTTGACACACATGATTACATTGTATATGTTTATTTATACAGTAATTATTATTGTGTCCTTACCTGGGATTTGAACAGCATTCCGATCTTCCTGCTACTCCACCATGTCTGTGTCAATATCTGATTTCACCCTGTATTCCTACACTTTGGGACTTAAAAGTAAATCTCAGCTTTGTTCAAAAATACACTCAAGAAAAACGATTATATTTATCGTAGTGATTCAGGAGTAACATTAAAGCAGAATAATATACCCCACCAACATTAGACAACTCTACAGAAAACCCTCAAATGGTCTGAAATACAATCAATGATGTGAAAATACTCTGATTAACTGATAACTAAAATAACAGTGCACATGGCACTCTTTTGCTAAGTGCTAAATTAATATATAAGTAATTAATATATAAGTAATGAATATACAGTGGGGCAAAAAAGTATTTAGTCAGCCACCAATTGTGCAAGTTCTCCCACTTAAAAAGATGAGAGGCCTGTGATTTTCACCATAGGTACACTTCAACTATGACAGACAAAATGAGAAAAAGAAATCCAGAAAATCACATTGTAGGATTTTTAATGAATTTATTTGCAAAGTGTGGTGGAAAATATCTTTGACATCACGTGCACTTATGTTAGCATTTAATAAGACTGGATAACCAACAGCGCACAAGCTTAGTGTTTATGAACAGAACACAACAGACCACATTAACTGGGACGACATTCCTTCTCATGGGAGACCAAAAAGAGCTAGTTGAAAGCCACGCCTGCATATTCTGACAGGCTGCAGTTACAGTATGCTGTCAATCAGCAAGTGATGTTGTCAACAGAAGATTCAGTGAAGACACAATAGGTTACTAGCATGTAATGCTAGTGGCAGCAAGTTGACTGTAGGTTACTGACAATGTTTTTCCAGTTAGTTATTGTGAATCTTACAAAAACTTACTGACAAATGGTTTTCAGTTAAGAAATGACAAATTCACAGCAACAAGCTGCCATCAAGTTACTGGAAAATGCACACTAACCTCTTCACAGTGCAGCTCATTACAAACACATCCTCTTACAAAGTTTGCCATGTCAAAGGAGGTGCTCAACTTACATTGGCAAAACCATCAAACGTTTAAACTTCTACTGATGGTTGCCATAAATACACATACAGTGCCTTGCAAAAGTATTCGGCCCCTTTGAACTTTGCGACCTTTTAGGCTTCAAACATAAAGATATAAAACTGTATTTTTTTGTGAAGAATCAACAACAAGTGGGACACAATCATGAAGTGGAACGAGATTTATTGGATATTTCAAACTTTTTTAACAAATCAAAAACTGAGAAATTGGGCGTGCAAAATTATTCAGCCCCCTTAAGTTAATACTTTGTAGCGCCACCTTTTGCTACGATTACAGCTGTAAGTCGCTTGGGGTATGTCTCTATCAGTTTTGCACATCGAGAGACTGAAAATTTTTCCCATTCCTCCTTGCAAAACAGCTCGAGCTCAGTGAGGTTGGATGGAGAGCATTTGTGAACAGCAGTTTTCAGTTCTTTCCACAGATTCTCGATTGGATTCAGGTCTGGACTTTGACTTGGCCATTCTAACACCTGGATATGTTTATTTTTGAACCGTTCCATTGTAGATTTTGCTTTATGTTTTGGATCATTGTCTTGTTGGAAGACAAATCTCCGTCCCAGTCTCAGGTCTTTTGCAGACTCCATCAGGTTCGCTTCCAGAATGGTCCTGTATTTGGCTCCAGCCATCTTCCCATCAATTTTAACCATCTTCCCTGTCCCTGCTGAAGAAAAGCAGGCCCAAACCATGATGCTGCCACCACCATGTTTGACAGTGGGGATGGTGTGTTCATTGTGATGAGCTGTGTTGCTTTTACGCCAAACATAACGTTTTGCATTGTTGCCAAAAAATTCAATTTTGGTTTCATCTGACCAGAGCACCTTCTTCCACATGTTTGGTGTGTCTCCCAGGTGGATTGTGGCAAACTTTAAACAACACCTTTTATGGATATCTTTAAGAAATGGCTTTCTTCTTGCCACTCTACCATAAAGGCCACATTTGTGCAATATACGACTGATTGTTGTCCTATGGACAGAGTCTCCCACCTCAGCTGTAGATCTCTGCAGTTCATCCAGAGTGATCATGGGCCTCTTGGCTGCATCTCTGATCAGTCTTCTCCTTGTATGAGCTGAAAGTTTAGAGGGACGGCCAGGTCTTGGTAGATTTGCAGTGGTCTGATACTCCTTCCATTTCAATATTATCGCTTGCACAGTGCTCCTTGGGATGTTTAAAGCTTGGGAAATCTTTTTGTATCCAAATCCGGCTTTAAACTTCTTCACAACAGTATCTCGGACCTGCCTGGTGTGTTCCTTGTTCTTCATGATGCTCTCTGCGCTTTTAACGGACCTCTGAGACTATCACAGTGCAGGTGCATTTATACGGAGACTTGATTACACACAGGTGGATTGTATTTATCATCATTAGTCATTTAGGTCAACATTGGATCATTCAGAGATCCTCACTGAACTTCTGGAGAGAGTTTGCTGTACTGAAAGTAAAGGGGCTAAATAATTTTGCACGCCCAATTTTTCAGTTTTTGATTTGATAAAAAAGTTTGAAATATCCAATAAATGTCGTTCCACTTCATGATTGTGTCCCACTTGTTGTTGATTCTTCACAAAAAAATACAGTTTTATATCTTTATGTTTGAAGCCTGAAATGTGGCAAAAAGTCGCAAAGTTCAAGGGGGCCGAATACTTTCGCAAGGCACTGTATTTGACCAATATGCAAATGAGCCCCACATTGAATTGTACCTTATATTCAAAATATTGGGTAGAGAAATGTCCCAATATACCTACAAGGTACCGAACTGTACCATGTGAGGTCAAATGTGCACCCTCACCATACCCTTATTCTTTGAGAGTGTGTTAACATTCCTGCCTAGAAGGCCAGCATCTCGGAGTCGCCTCTTCACTGTTGAATTTGAGACTGGTGTTTTGCGGGTACTATTTAATGAAGCTGCCAGTTGAGGACTTGTGAGGCGTCTATTCCTCAAACTAGACACTGATGTACTTGTCCTCTCGCTCAGTTGTGCACCGGGCCTCCCAGTTAGCGCCAGTTTGCGTTGTTCTGTGAAGGGAGTAGAACAGCGTTGTACGAGATCTTCAGTTTCTTGGCAATTTCTTGCATGGAATAGCCTTCATTTCTCAGAACAAGAATAGACTGGCGAGTTTCGGAAAAAAGGTATTTGTCTGATTCTTCAGATACTCAACTAGTCTAAAAGCCAGTTTTATTGCTTCTTTAATCAGGACAACAGTTTTTAGCTGTGCTAACGTAAGCGCAAAAGGGTTTTCTAATGATGAGCCTTTTAAAATGATCATCTTGGATTAGCGAACACACTGTGCCATTGGAACACAGGAGTGATGGTTGCTGATAATAGGCCTCTGTACACCTATTTAGATATTCCATAAAAGAAAATCAATAGTCCTTTACAACATTAACAATGTCTACACTGTATTTCTGATCAATTTGATGTTCTTTTAAAATTGACAAAAAAGTGCTTTTCTTTCAAAAACAAGGACATTTCCAAGTGACCCCAAACTTTTGAACGGAATTGTACATAAAAAAATAACAGAATACTGTCATTTTATAGAAATAACACCAAGTTGCTCGATATACTTTAGGCAAAGTACAACAATTTTTTTGTGCCAATATACACCGAGTAGACAAAACATTAGGAACACCTGCTCTTTCCATGACAAGAGACTGACCAGGTGAAAGCTATGATCCCTTATTGAAGTCACTTGTTATATCCACTTCAATCAGTGTAGATGAAGGGGAGGAGACAGGCTAAAGAAGGATTTTTAAGCCTTAAGACAATTGAAACATGGATTGTGTTATGTGTGCCATTCAGAAGGTGAATGTGAAAGAAGAAAAATGTAAGTGCTTTTGAACAGTGTGATAGTAGGTGCCAGGCGGACAGGTTTGTGTCAAGAACTGCAACCCTGCTGGGTTTTTCCTGCCTGTATCAAGAATGGTCCACAACCCAAAGGACACCCAGCCAAATTGACGCAACTGTGGGAAGCATTGGCGTCAACATGGGCCAGCATCACTGTGGAACGCTTGACACCTTGTGGAGTTCATGTCCCGATGAATTGAGGCTGTCCTGAGGGCAAAAAGGCAAACTGCAACTCAATATCAGGAAGGTGTTCCTAATGTTTGGTAAACTCATTGTATGTATAATCTATCTCCCTTAGGTCCACAGACCAGGTGGTGCAGCACAAACTTCAGGTAATTATCAACCAATAGGTTTTGAGTTCAAATCCCAAGTGAGGTTGATTCCCAAGTAATCAGCATACTGTCTTTTAATGTTAGCGCCTTCACTTAGCTGTAAAAATACAAGTAACTTCAACAACAACAACAAAAAAACACAATAGCGTTCTCGGGGACGTCTCCAGAACAAACCGGAACTGTTTAATTTGAATGTCAATTATGCCTTTTTTTTTATATATATTCTCAATGACAATTTCACACGCAAACATGTTGCATCCTCATGTCACATTTATTTAACATGTTTTCCCATGTGTTCAACTGTTATCACGTTGCTTCATATGTTGTCATGTTATCACATTAAAACTTCACATAAAAATCACACGAGTTCACGTGAAATTCATGTGCTTTTCTCCCCGTTAAGGGATGCACCACATATTGCCTGCACATTGTAAACATAAAATGACATAGAAAGCGGTACCAGTGCTTTTGACATTATAACTTAAATACATTGAATAAATAAAAGATATTTAGGGTTACGGTATATTTTGGAGTGTTATACATTTTCATAAACAATGTGGGATGGCAGTATCAAATGTATGTGAACTGGAGAATATTTACACAAATGATATATTCTCCAGTTGAAGGCTAGGGTGTGAAACTGAGGTTAAATCTCTCCCTGTTGTGTTACACTCAGACAGCTGAAGATAGGACAGGTTTGGCCTTCAAACAGTGAAAGAGAAGTCACTGCAGTACCTGGTTCGAATCCAGGATGCATCACATCCGGCCGTGATTGGGAGTCACACAGGGCGGCACGCAATTGGCCCAGCGTCGCCCGGGTTTGGCCGGAGTAGGCCTCCATCGTAAATAAAGAACTTGTTCTTAACTGACTTGCCTAGTTAAATCAAGGTTAAAAATAAATAAAAAACTAAATAATAAACATTCTTGGTTATAACTACACAGTACAGATATGCCTTAATGAGGTATCAGTTTCTTATACAGCTGAGCGATGATATGTATTTAGCCTTAACATAGCTGTGAGCCAGTACCATGTTTCAATCAACACACTTACGTGAACCACAACAGTGCATTTTCACATTGGCAAATCACAAGTCTTCCGGGCATGATAAGTAGACACACACCTTCTGTCTTCCAGACATGATTAGTAGATTACAGATTGACTTCAGTGGAATTCTCCTCCTTACCACAGATGAGTCTCTCTGATCTCAGCAATGACCTGACTGGCCTTCTGCAGAGCCTGTGGACACACAATGAGATACACTTGACTATGAAGCTTGTTGTGAATAATATAATATTGAAGTGCTACCTCTAGTTGTTGCTTTTTCGATCTACTTCCTGTACCAATGTTTGAGTGTATGTCAAACCTCACTGTTCATGGTTAAGGTACCAACCTCTAGCATGTCTGCAGCCTCCTTGCGTCTCTGGGCCATGTCCTCAGACTCAGTGAGCAGGTCGTTGAGAAGACTAGACTTATAGAGCTGACCCACCAGCTCACTCTGCAGACTGTCCTTCACATGGTTCACCAGGAAGTGCATCACTGCCTTAGGCACGCTACAGGACAGAGGAGGGAGAAAGAAAGGAGGGAGAAATCTGAGCTGCTGGCCTAATGGGAGCAAATACCTCTAGACTTCAACACTGCGCAGAAATAAAACGGGTGGCAAGCAACCTAGCGGTTAAGAGCATTGAGCCAGTAACCGAAAGGTTGCTGGTTCAAATCCCCGAGCTGGCAAGGTGAGAAAAAAAATCTGCCGCTCTGCCTTTGAGCAAGCCATTTAAACCCAAACAACAACTGCTCCCCGGGCACTGTGGATGTCAATTAAGGCATCCACAATCCCTCTCTGGGGTTGGGTTAAATGCAGAAGACACATTTCGGTTCAATGCATTCAGTTGTGCAACTGACTAGGTCTCCTCTTTCCCAAAAAGAGAGGGACAGTGTCAGAAAACACATGCACCTGTCTTGGATGTTTTTCCGGACGATGAGAAAGTAGGACTTGATGAGTCTCTCGATGACCTCACAGTCACGCTGCTCCCGAGAAGACAACTTCCTGGCAACAGGAACGGGCTGCAGGAGAAGCATCAGCCAATCACTGAAGGGCAACACACAGCATTTTGAAATCGAATAACTTTATTATTGTTCGCTCACCACGTCCAGCAGGTTGACGGCAAGGCCCTTATGGGGGCTGGCGGGGCCAGAGCCAGGGGCCCCCTCATCCCCTTTCTTCAGCATGCCTCTCCAGTTCCCTGTCCCCTCCTGGTCCCCCTGGGGCCCTGCTCCGGGAGGCTGAGGTTACACACAACACAAACAATCAGATGTAAAGCCGTTTTTACAGCATCTAGTGCCACAAGTTGCAGAACCACAACGCAAACCAATCTCTTTAAGTCAGAGCCAAGCTCAAACGCACAGAGAGGGAGAAGGCAGAGAGGACATTGTTAAGAGAGGGCATGAGTGCTGGGGAGCAGACTGAGCACACAGAGCAGAGCACAGCAGGAAGTACGGAGCATGCCCACACCCATGCCCCACCTTGGCACCCTCCGCGTCCACAGAGGCAGGGGGCTCGGTAGGACTGGGAGGCTGGCCGACTGGACCATTAACTACTGACTAAGAGGAAGAGAGGAGAGGAGGAATGGTGAAGGGACTTGTGAAGTCAGGAGAGGTAAAGAGGAAAAGACCAGGGACAATTGGTATTACATTGCGATTAAAGAGAGCTGGAGAGATTGAGCATGGGAGCCATTTTGTTTCGAGTATTATAGAAGTGATTCAAAGTACGGTGGATAGTTTGTTACCTTATCCCTGGGGACGGCAGTGGGCAGCTCTCTCATTCTGTTTCTCCTCGACTCCTACAGGACACAGACAGCAAGGAGGAAAGTTACATCACTTTTACAACACACAATGTCCTCTTTTGCTCAGTTGATTCCCGGTACCACCCATATGTAAAATGTATGCACGCATGACTAAGTCGCTTTGGCTTAAAGCGTCTACTAAATGACATACACTACCCGTCAAAAGTTTTAAAACACCTACTCCTTCAAGGGGTTTTCTTTATTTGTACATTGTAGAATAAAAAGTGAAGACATCAAAACTATGAAATAGTACATATGGAATGGGTGGGAACCACACATGCAGAGATCATCTGTTCACCCACACCGCGTCTATCAAAGACCTGGCTGATGGAACCAAAAACCTCAAATTTGGACTCCTGACCAAAGGACAGAGTTTAACACTTTGTTGGTTACTACATGATTCCATATGTGTTACTTCATAGTTTTGATGTCTCCACTATTATTCTACAATGTAGAAAACAGTAAAAATAAAGAAAAACCCTTGAATGAGTAGGTGTGTCCAATCTTTTGACCGGTAGTGTACATTATATTATTATTACATCACACAACTATTATTATTATACAGAATTCATGTCAAGAGAAACAGTAATGAGCTGTCACCTCTATGTTGTTGTTCATGACCCCACAGGCATCAGCAAAGTCAGGGTGTTTGGTGTTGATGTAGGCCAGCTCTATGGCCACCAGATTATGCACCTGGAGTAAGAGAGTGGTATGTGATGCGATATAATAACCTGATGCAATTGGCATACAAACAACCCACGTGCACATTAAACCGTTTTAACCTAAATTTACCATCTCATTGGTGATAGGCAGCCTTTTCCTGAGCAGAGAGGTGACCACTTCTACTATGGCATCATGGAGCTTTGGAAATCTCAACAACTCCTGTGGAAAACACAGGTATCAGGTGTGTGTGTGTGTTTAACTATACTTGTGGGGACTAGAAGTTCCCACAAGAATAGTAAACAAACAAAAAGATGACCAACTGGGGACATTTTGTTGGTCCCCACAAGGTTAAATGCTATTTATATGGGGTTTAGGGTTAAGGTGAGAATTAAGTTTAGGGTTAGGAGCTAGGGTTGGTTTTAGGGTTAGGGTTAGGAGCTAGGCTAGGCTAGGTTTAGGGTTATGGTTAGGTTAAGGGTTAGGTTTATGAGAAAATAGTATTTTGAACGGGACTGAATTGTGTGTTCCCACAAGGTTAGTTATACAAGACTGTGCGTGTGTTGTGCGTGTCTGCGCGCACAGTGTCTACCTGTGTGCTGTAGTTGCTGCAGTGCTGGATGATCCTCTGCATCTCCTCATGGACCAGCTCTACACAGCGCAGGCTGGGCTCCTCCAGTCTCTTCACCTGCTTCTTCACCAGCAGCTCAAACGACACCTCGGGCACAAACAGAGATGGGCGAGGGCCCTAGAGAGAGAATGAAAGAGGGAGAGAGCGAGAGAGAAATTAGAGTAGAGACAGACATGTACCGTGTGTTGTTCCGACAAAGTAGCATTGATAGGAAGACACTGATTACTATTTATTCATTCCCCTAGTTTGAAGGTATGCCCACTCTTTGGTCAATACTGTTGTTAGAAGGAGAGAAGAAGGTCTCAGAACTTCTACTCACAGTGGCGTTCCTGATGGCGGTCAGGATGTCTATGGTGTTGAGTCCTCCTAGGGGATCCACGGACTCTAATGTTCGCCCAAAAGTCTCGTGAAAAATGTAACAGATTCTGGCACCACCGCATCTGCAAAACAAGAGGATAGATCAAGTTGACATGGTGTGACAAACATGATGTGCTACTATGAATCAAAGTAATAGTGCCAACACTCAAACTCATCTCAAGCATTTCATAATACAGGTACTACTACTACATGAAGTGTAGAGGGGGCAGGTAGCCTAGTGGTTAGAGCGTTGGACTAGTAAAAGGTTGCAAGATCGAATCCCCGAGCTGACAAGGTAAAAATCTATCATTCTGCCCCTGAAAAAAGCAGTTAACCCACTGTTCCTAGGCGGTCATTGAAAATAAGAATTTGTTCTTAACTGACTTGCCTAGTTAAAAGGTTTAAAAAAAAAAGTGCATCTGGGTTTTCACAGGCATTTTGCCCAGACATCGGCACCACCTTGTGGAATAGAGACGGTACTATTACTCACAGCTCGGCCGTCTCAATGTACTTGGCAGTGCCCTCGATAGTGTGGCAGTACTCTGCAGCGAATTTGGTTATGAGCTGCAGAAGGGTGGCATTCTGGTCCTCAACGGGCTGGCCGTAGCTGCTCAACAGGGACTGGTACTGGGCCGCCAGCACGTTGATACGCGTTTTCAGCTCCGGTAGACAGTCTCTGATGTGGTGCATCAGTAACCTAGCAGGGACAGGAGAAATAGAATCACAGAACATTGATTTCAATGGCACTTGAATGGCAATTCCAATCTAATAGTTCTAATTCTATGGGCACAGTATCTGAGACCTTGAAGTTTCAATAGATACAGTAGGTTACTGTAATGAGAATATTTAAGATGAATAAAGTTCATGTTTAGTTAAGTATGACATTTACCTTTCTGTATTACACATGATTTCCAGTGTTCTGTTTGTGACACTCGGGTTGATGGTCACTAGACTCGATGCTGAATGTTATGGATTAAACTCATATCTGTTGATAGTGATTGACGCTAGACTGGAGGTACAAGGACTGAGGACACAGTGATTATTATTGTATTGTCTGTGAACACTGTGTGATTCTGTAGCAGCTGACAAAGTCACTGGTCTTTTGTTTTGATTTCCTACAAGTCTCTTGACTGGTGTTTACAGAACAGTTGTCAGCTGATTAGGTTATACAGTGCATTCGGAAAGTATTCATACCCTTTTGTTACGTTACATACAGCCTTATTCTAAAATGGATTACATCGTTTTTTTCTCATTATCAATCTACACACAATACCCCATAATGACAAAACATTTTTTTTTCTAATTTTGAGAAGAAAAAAAAAGAAAAATATTTACATATTGTTAAGTATTCAGACCCTTTGCTATGAGACTCGAAATTGAACTCAAGTGCATCCTGTTTCCATTGATCATCCTTGAGATGTTTCTACAACTTGATTGGAGTCCACCTGTGGTAGATTCAATTGATTGGACATGATTTGGAAAGGCACACACCTGTCTATTAAGGTCCCACAGTTGACAGTGCATGTCAGAGCAAAAACCAAGCCATATTTTTGGAATTGTCCATAGAGCTCAGAGACAGCATTGTGTTGAGGCACAGATCTGGGGAAGGGTACCAAAAAATGTCTGCAGCATTGAAGGTCCCTAAGAACACAGTGGCCTCAATCATTCTTAAATGGAAGAAGTTTGGAACCACCAAGACTCTTCCTAGAGCTGGCCGCCCCCCGGTCAAACTGGGCAATCGGGGGAGGTGTGCCTTGGTCAGGGAGGTGAACAAGAACCCCATGATCACTCTGACAGAGCTCCAGAGTTCCTCTGTGGAAATGGGAGAACCTTTCAGAAAGACAACCATCTCTGCAGCACTCCACCAATCAGGCCTTTATGGTAGTGGCCAGATGGAAGCCACTCCTCAGTAAAAGGCACATGACAGCATGCTTGGAGTTTGCCAAAAGGCACCTAATGAACTCTCAGACCATGAGAAACAGGATTCTCTGGTCTGATGAAACCAATATTGAACTCTTTGGCCTGAATGCAAAGCGTCAAGTCTCGAGGAAACCTGGCACCATTCCTACGGTGAAGCATGGTGGTGGCAGCATCATGCTGTGGGGATGTTTTTCAGCGGCAGGGACTGGGAGACTAGTCAGGATCGGAGCAAAGTACAGAGAGATCTTTGATGAAAACCTGCTCCAGAGAGCTCAGGACCTAGATTAGCACAAAAAAATTGTCATTGTGGGGTATTGTGTGTAGATTGATGAGGGGGAAAAAAACAATTTAATCAATTTTAGAATAAGGCTCTAACGTAACAAAATGTGGAAAAAAAGTCTACGTTTCTGAATATTTTCAGAATGCACTGTAAGGACCTTCTTAGTGATGACCAGTTATACATTTTCTCTGCTTCTGTGCTGGAGGAGTCTTCCTGCCGTAACTTGTAATAAATCGGATAGATTTTTTGATTGCCTTGATCTGTGACTGCTCTTCTCTTTTGTTCACCTTGAAATTCCTATGACAGAATTCCATTCGAATAGTGGTAATTCCATGGGCACCATATCTGAGATCTAAAACTTCCATTAGATAAAGTAGGCTGCACTTTGTGATTTATTGGCTGATCAGAGTTAAGAACATTTCCTGGCAAGTGTTGTTAGAAGTCACTACTGTAGTTGCTACTACCATTCCTGATGTGCTTATGTAATACTTATACTAAACTGCAGTATGGAGGGAACAATAACATTCTCACCTGTTCAGAGTCCTGGACAGATACTTGGTTCCATTTCGATTAGCGAGAGAGGGATACTTCTTCTGCAGGAAAGCATGTTCATCTCGGATGGCATCGCTCACTGACTTCTTATTGTTGATGTCCAACTGACTCCTGCGTGAACCAGACAGAGACGTGTCGGCTTCACGGTAGCACAAGACCGATTTCAGCTAATGTTCATTTTTAGATAAGGTAGAGTAGAGGCTACTATTGGGAGTGAATGTAACGCGCTACAGTAGAGTATAATGCCAGACCTGTTGACCACTCCGATGAGGCCCAGTTTGACAGGGATGACCCGGCCCAGCAGGGCATCCATAGCATCAGTACCAGCGTCCATCAAGTCCAGCTTGGTCACCACCGCCAGTGTCCTCCTGCCTGTACACAACAACAGACTACAGAAATGAGTCCAACACAACATACTGTACACACCATACACTTTTACAAGTCGCAGAGAGAGATAAGTGGCTGCCCAAACACTGTGGATGAAAATGAGCATTATAGCCCTTTTACATTGATGTCAAAACCCTGACATCCAAACTGTTCCCATCAACGAGATATGCGGGAAAAAAGTCAAACCCAGTACTGACCGTCGGGATCGACCTCACGGGCCACTTTGAGGGCCTCTGAGGTGGCCATGTCTGTGTTGGCAGCGGTCACAGCCAGGATGATGGAGTTGGGGTTGGAGATGTGCTTCAGGATCAGCTCTCTGATCTGCACCTCTATGTCTTGGGGCTGGTCGCCCACTGGGACCTGTAGGGTTGGTGGGAGGAGGGGGGTCTTTTAGTGTATCAAGCTCTGCATGTCTGCTCGGCTTCTAGGTTCTCCTATGCAGCGCAGACACTTAGTACAGTCCATCTCCAGTCACTGTTACCTTGGTGATGCCGGGTAGATCCACCAGAGTGAGGTTCACCACATTAGGAGAGAAAATCTTCAAGTGAATAGGCTCATCGCTGATCCCCTATAGGAAATACAATGACAAACAATGACTAGCTTTGTTGAAATTGTTAGGGACGTATGATGTGAAAGAGATCAATTTATGAGGTGCTAAATAATTACACTGCGATTGTCTTACCTTGTTAATACCGGAAATTCTTTCCGTTTCATTTTCAATTTCCTGCCTGATTTCACTGAAGTCTGGGTAGATCTGAAAAGACCAGCTTTGTTCATGTAGATTTTCTTCAATCAACAACACAGAAAACAGAATGGCATGAGAAGCAACACGTAGCAATGTTTGAGATGAGTCATACCTTGTTTTTGGTGTGTAAGAACTTGCCCCATTCATCTCCTTCCACGCCTGTGGAATACAATAACACACGGTTTAGATACACATTTTCACCTAACCAAAATAAGGTAATGGAATAAGGGAGAGCTATCAATAATATTATGTGTCCTACATGCCATTTAGCTGACACTTTTATCCAAAGCAGCTTAGTCATACGTGCATACATTTGACATATGGGCAGCCCCCGTGGGAATCGAACCCACAGCACTTTGCTTTGCAAGTACAACGCTCTTCCAACTGAGCCACACAGGATCACAATCATAGATCAGAATACTATATTAATAGCATCTCTATGATCACAATCATCGAAGGAATAACCCTAGATAGACTACATGTTCAGGTGTGGACGGTCTGTTCTACAGGTCCCTAATAACAGTCAAGGGAGGCAGGTATACATTGTTACGTGTTTGTCCACGTTGTGGGGTCTGCAGTCAGAGAAAGAGGAAGTTTCAGCTCCTATTTTCAACAATGTGGTTATTGCAAAAACAGCTCCCTCAGGGTTTAACATGATACAGTAGCAAGCGTGTGATCTTCTGAGTTTCACGACTTGCTGAAGTATGTAATGGTACAATTGGTCTGAAGGGTTGCAAAACAACAACATGGATGGCAGGTCAGAAACAATGACACAAAGTGGTCTGAAAATACAGAATGGGGAATCACGCACGCACGCACGCACGCACGCACGCACGCACGCACGCACACACACACACACACACACGGTTAGTGGTCAGTCAGTGTGCTCACATATGGTGGTGTTCCATCCCAGGTAGGACTACGTACCATTCTCATCTTTCATGTTCCTGCCATCTCCAGGATCCACATGGACTAGCTGTAGGATGAGTGGCCGGCGGGTCACTACACCTGTCCCACGGGGCAGCATGTCCTTGCCAACCAGGCTCTCCAACACAGAGCTCTTCCCACTGCTCTGGAGACAGGCATCACATTATGTCACATCATGGAGTTGGGTTAACAGCTATCACATAAGGACAGATCTGAGAACAGCAGTGTTACAAAATAATATGGCACATAAGGTGGTGGTGACATGACTTTAGGAGAACTGATCATGAAGATGATCTAAAAAAAAATGGTCCTACAGTAATTGACAGGTGTTCCTCATAATGGCTACTGCCAAAAAGCAGGCTTTGCCCGGGTCAAATGGAACATTCCAGCTGTCTGTTAACACATGCACACCAATAATAGCCACCCAACTAACTCGTGCACAAGCAGAATAGAAAGAGGTGTATTTTTAACTGCACCACGCTCCAGTTCAATGGCTCATTTTCAGAAATCCTGATGTTTTGCCCGAACATAATGAAAACCTCGAACACAAAATAGCTGGATAGATAGCAACGCATGTAGCTAGCTATCTTTCAGGGTCATGTGAAGAGCCAAGCAGATAGCCCTATTTTGACAACTAAGGGGAAGGATTTCACCTGGGTTCCAACGACTGCTATCTGCGGCAGCTGTATTATGTCTGCTCCCACCGTATTGAAGACATCTTGAAGCTTGTTTATAACGGGGATTAGAGCCTCCATGTTCAAGCTAAATTGACACCTTTCTAGAGAGATAAAATAATGGAGCAGCTATCCACCAGCTCTGTTAAAAGTCATTCAATGTCCCACAGACAGCATTGAAATAAGCCATTCCCACCAGTCTGCGACTGCGTTGTGTATTGTAGGGACTTGTAGTCTTCCAGATGCCAAACGCTGCTAGAATTTTATTAATAGGACTTCATTTCCCAGAATAGGGCTGCTGCTCAAAAACGTTTGTTTTTCTATGGACGTGTAAGATTAAGATCACTTTACTGGTCAATTGCACACAAGCTCCAACCCGAAATTTGACTTGAGCTTTTAACCCAACCCCTCCAAAAGACACACTGGGCACCCAGGGAGCTCTTGTGGGTGCCTTGCTCCAGGGCACAACGGTAGGCAATAGTATATATGATTTGATACCATCAACACCCCAATCGCCAGCTCACTTCAAGACAGATTTTTCCTGTCAGACCCAGGCTCAAACTGGCAACCCTCTGGTTGCTGGCTCACCTCTCAAATCGCTTTGCTAAAAATAGTAGCTACATTATAGTGGTAGGCGAAAATAGTATTCTGAGATTTACTCAAATTGATCAAATGTCAGAGAATGGAATAGACACACATTTTGAAGATACTACAGTAATCTCAACCCCTGAATTTAGAGAATAAAATGTGATATAGAACATGATAGCATAGAATGATAGAAATTGTAGAAATACATTTTAGTCTGCAGGGACCTTAGCGTAAATATATTTTTATTTCCAAACAAGTACCACTCCTCATTCTTTCAATATTTAAAAATAGATCATCCTTAAGATTAACAAAGTGCAGACAGCATTCAATAACTGAACATTGGTTTCACACAAAATGATAAATCAGGCAGCAAAGTGAAAGAAAGAGACAACAGAACAAAAGGTGCCAACTGCAAATATTGCACATAATAAAATGGCAGAGGCACACTTTGCAGAAAAAAAAACTAGAGGTAACAGTTGATAATGGTGTATAGCCTAGTTAAATACACATATATAGTTAGGTTCTCTTCAACTTCACGGTGAGATTCAACTCAAGTGATAGCAACTTAACACACTGGGGGGGGGGGGGGGCATAAGTCCACAATCAAATGCAAAAGCTCTAAAATTACAAGGCATAAGCCATATAAAAATGTTCTATAACACTGACTTTGTTTCACGATATTGGAAGAACTCTTTCTGAAAGAGAGAATTACTTTGGTTTTGCTTAGCTATTTCAATGTTCCAGAATGAAAATAAAAGAAAGCGTGATTTTTTTTTCCCCTCCCAACTCAATACATTTGCTGCTCTCAAAGATGGAAGCCAAGAGAGAACCTGAGAAATGGGAGAGTCGGTGCTTGTCATTGCATGATGTAAACAAAGTCAATTTAAATCTGAATGGAGGCATTGTAACATGCAATGATATCCATATGTAAAAACCTAATACATAAGCCCAGCTAAATTATATCCAAAATGAGTGAAAGGTATTGCTTGAGAACAGTTTGTTTTATGGCCCATAGGTATCAACATATTTATAGCATATTTTCTTTCTTTCCAAAACCATGTTCCAAAGTGCTAAATTAAAATAATTACAAAATAACCACAATAGCTAAACCCATACCCCGTGAGTAGTGGGATGTGGGATGTGTTTCTGGTAGAGATCAATCAAGAACAGTCTGTGTATGTGGTGACCATGTTCCCTCTGCGCTGTGTCACTGTCCTGCAGTGTTGTTTTGCTGAGCCCTGGAACCGGCTGTCCGCCCCGCCTGTGTGTCCATTAAACGAGAACATCTTCTCCATGTCCTCAAACACGTCATCAAAGAGTTCTCCACCAAAGGAACCCTGGAAGTGTCTCTTGTGCCTGTTCTGGGCCTTCTGATGGGCCTGTTGGTGGGCCTGGAAGTGGCTGTTGAAGGCCCTTTTGTGATGAGAGTGCTGGTTATGACCGAACAGGTCAGAGTCTCTGAACAGGTCATCAAAGTTGAAGTTAAAGTTCTGGTGGAAGTGCTGTCCACTCCTCCCACCTCCTGTGCCTGGCTCACCAGGGGAGGGGCCATGTCCAAACTGGTCATACTCCAGTCTCCTCTTATCGTCTGATAACGTCTCGTACGCTGGGCAAAGGAAAGGAAACATAAGTCTCTTGGTGGTGTCCAGACATAAGAAAAACAACAAATGCTTTAACATGGAAAAACTTCATAACTGACTGTAATGGGAATATTAAGATCAATAAAATTCATATTCAGTTTAGAGTGATTCACTCAATGTTAAGCATTTTCCCTTTCTGTATTACACATGATTTCCAGTGTTCTGTTTGTGACACTCGGGTTGATGGTCACTCGACTCGATGCTGAATGTTATGGAGTAAACTCATATCTGTGTATAGTGATTGATGCTAGACTGGAGGTACAAGGACTGAGAACACACTGATTATTATTGTATTGAATTGTCTGTGAACACTGTGATTCTGTAGCAGCTGACAAAGTCATTGGCCTTTTGTTTTGACTTTCTACAAGCCTCTCGGGCTGTTGTTCGCAGTACATTTAGCGTTGCTGATCAGGCTATTGGGCCTTTTCAGCGAAGGCCAGTTAGACATTCTCTGCCCCTGTGCAGGATATTGTTATCATGGTTTGCAAACTTGTAATTAAGCCAGATAGATTTTTTTATTGATATTATCAATGACTGCTCTCCTTGTTCACCTGAAAATGTCTATTACACTGACAATATTAAAAGATTGGAAAACATCTATTACTTGTTGAAATGTTTACAAAAGTATTAACACAACTACAGGATGAATAATTGACACTCCATCCAATACATTTGATGTGGACTTGATGTAAGGAGCCCTGATGTAACAGATGAGGGGAGTGCCCAGAAGTTGACAGGACTCACCCTCAGCTATTTCCCTGAACTTTGCCTCTGCGTCAGGACTCTTGTTTCGGTCAGGATGGTACTTCATGGCTAGCTTATGGAAGGCCTTCTTGATCTGGCGCTCAGAGGCATCTTTTGGCACACCTAGGATGTCATAGTAGTCCCTCTGTGCCAGTATGAACTCGGTTATCATGAGAATACATACTGCTAACATTAAGACGGACTGTGCTGTGGCCATATTGGTGGTTAGCACTTGCCTCCCTGCCCAGGAAAGAGAGAAGTTTGACAGTTAGTTTACAGTTTGCTACTTACACAAGCAAATTATGTAAAATTGACAAAAGTATAACTATGTAAGCGTTTTTTAACCTGTACTGTAGAAAGGAAGCATGGCAAATCTGTAAAATATGCTGTGTGAGATAGGCTTGTCTTTTTTTAAATCCCACTTTAGCTAGGGACATGATCTACAAATGTATTTACCCTAGTGAATAGATGGTTGAGTCAGCCACAGAATGATCCAACCATTTACATTGTATTTAAAGCAATTGATAAGGCAGTTTAAACCATTGAAGGTGGATGGGGAGAAAAAAAGTGTCAGAACAACAAGCACATAGAGCCTGTGAAAACTATGAAACACATTTATGTTCTGTATGCAAATTCTAAGCTAAAAAGAATCACAAAAAAATTGAGAATTTACCTTGAAAAGCGCTAACGAAAGCGGCTCTTCTATCAGACGATAATGGCACAGCTGATCCGTAGGTAACAAACGATAGCAGGTTGCATTCCCGAGCTGTAACACCACGACTCGCAATCTTATTGGTTAATTCCTTCACCTACTGACTCGAAACACCACGATTGGCTGAAACTAGGGGCATGTGGCTCTGTGTTGCATGCTTTCACTTCCGGTACACTCCAGTCCTGTTGGTGGCAGTAGGAAATGTGAAACCACAGCAGAAGAAAACAAAAAGAAACCGATTGCTACACTGTACAATAGCAGACTGGACTGTAAACAGATGATCTCAAGCTAGCGTCGCTGTTTAGGTATTAAAAAGGTAAGTCCTTATCCGTTTGACCTCAATCTTGATTACATATTTGCATTTCCATACAGTGTTATCCACTGCCAAATGTATATTTAGTGAAAGAGAAGTATCAAGCTAGTGTATTCCATATGCATTACCTATCACCAGAGTGAGTCACTTGAGTTAAGTGCTGCACTGCTGGCCAGCAACAGAAGCAGACAGAAGACAGCTCCCAAGGATATTTATTGCAAACCAATAGCTATATTCTTCCTATCTAGAATCAGTACATGGAAAAGGTAAGCAAGGAAATCTCAATCTTTGTTGTATGTAGCTGCCTTTATTGGCAGAGTGTGATTCAGAGGGTGTTTACACCAGATAAAGGTTTCAGACCAGATTCCAAGGTTTGTTGGCTGTTTAACTAACAGTAAGGTCCCATGATGGGAAGTAGGTTAATGGTAACAAGCTTGTGACTTTATTCTTTGGAAGAGGCTAACCAAGACCTTTGGTCACCTGTTTATGGCTTTATATCCTATACCTTTTACCAACGTTTACTAAGGTAAAAATATCCACTTGGTCTCATAGGACTTTAAATCCCAGTTCTCTCTTTTCAGGCAAAGCTGTGTTTCTGACTTAGAGTTGTGTTTGCTGCTGTCCTGTGATCTAGGCTGTACTGCTGGATAAACTACTGTGGTGCTGTTCCTTTGCTGAACCCCCTATCACTCCTGCCTCCTACTGCTGTTCCCTTGAAGGCCTCCACCCCCTCCTATCCCTCCTGGTGACCCCTGTGATGTCGTCCCCGTGCTGTGGCTTCCTGGCGCAGTACACCCACCATCACCTGGTCGCCTTCCTCCTCACCTTCTTTAGGTAAACTCAACTCCTGAGCTCCCACCAGCCTTGTAGGGATCTGGTATAAGACCCTCTGAATGTTCAGAGTTCTCATTCCAGTTCTCTTTGCCCTAAATGCTCTCTACACAAGCACTTAAACCAGAGCATACATACGCATTTGATACGCAGGCTCACTTGTGCTCATATTGGCCTACATCATCCTTAAGTAAATACAGTACTAAGCCAGGGGCCCCAGCACATGCTAATGCCTGGACCGGAGCTACAGTACTCACAGTCCTATACAGCTCTTCGCTGATTTTTTCTTTTAAATGACATCATTGCTTCTTGGTCAGACTGGTTGTTATCAGACTAGGAGAAAGTGAACGTATCAGACAGTTGAGCAGAAAGAATCCGATTAATGCTGAATCTGTGCCTGTGTTGCTCACATTACCTCTCCTGACCTCCCTACTCTGAACCCTGACCTTTGACCCCACTCAGCTGTGCCAAAGATTTTGTGGCTGTGCTTTCCAGGTCCGGTCATCAGGAAGTGACGTGTAGCCTTGAGTTCTTATTACAGGTTATATAGTAGTTGTAAACGGGTTGAGTACTGACCTACACACCAGCTGCTTTAAACAACTAAATACATAATTGGAAGGCCCTGGATGTTTCTGGTCCCTTGTTCTGCTAAGAATATAACAGGGCTTTATTAAGTCTCCCCTCCCTCTCCCTCCAGCTATGTCCTCCTGCACGCCTCAAGGAAGACATTCAGTAATGTGAAAGTGAGCATCTCAGCCCAGTGGACTCCCTCTGTGCAGAATGCCAGCTCTCCTGCCTTCTCACCCGGGGAGGTACGTACTCAGGAGGATGCGGATTCACTTCCTTGAATGATCCCCCCCCTTTCGCCTCATCTAAAAGATGGCCTCTGATATAATGACTTAATTCCTGGACGTCTGCTATTTTGCCTTAGTTTGCACTATTGGATTTGTTTAGTGATCTCTTCAGGTGCAGTCCTCAATATTTACTTTTTGTTTTGAGTAGTGGATGAGGAAGTGTTATCACGTGTGGAGCTACTGATGAGTACTGAAACAGACCATGAAGTACAGCTAATACTAATGGTCAAATGGTTAAATAAATCCCTTTATTCAGTTGCTCTGAAAATGTTTTTGTTTGATATGATATAATGTTTATTTATTGTGTTACTGTATGTATCTTTGATTGTCTATTCGGAATCTTCCTCCAGACATGGGAGGAGAATAACCTGTTTGCAGACTCCGATGAAGCCACTCTGTTCCTGGGTGTCCTCGACACCATCTTCCTGTTTTCCTACGCCGTGGTGAGTGTCAGGGCCAGCTGGGGTCATGGGGGGGGGGGGGGGTACTAGTAGTCTAGCAACAGTGAGTCAATGTAACCTAATCAGTCATGTCAGATTTACTTCTCTCTCCTGCCCCACACTGAAAGTTGACTGTGGTGTTAATTTGCGAATATTGTCTTTAATTATCAACATGGAAACAAGCACACTGATGCTGTCTTCTCACATTCCCTATTCTGACCTCCCCACTCTGAACCCTGACCTTTGACCCCACTCAGCTGTGCTAAAGATTGTGTGGCTGTGCTTTCCAGGCCCTGTCATCAGGAAGTGACGTATAGCCTAGAGTTCTTATTACAGGTTATAATCTTGAGGATATATGGTAGTTGTAAACAGGTTGAGTGCTGACCTGCAGTGGAGGGTTTGGCCGGGGTAGGCCGTCATTGTAAAATAAGAATTTGTTCTTTACTTACTTGCCAAGTTAAATATATATTTTTTTATAGTCATAGTTAAAATAGTCAAAGCAGGAGGACAGAGTAAATATGCGTGTGTTGTTCAATATTCATGCAGGGCCTATATATGAGTGGAGTGATCGGAGACCACATGAACCTCCGATACGTCCTCTCCTTTGGTCTGTGTGGTTCAGCCATAGTGGTAAGTGGGGCATTGCTTTTTATATTTCACATACATCTACACAGTTTTTACATCAGATTTTTACAATAGGTACTTAGTTAAAACGTAGTTACTACAATAGTCATATATACTGCAGATTCTGCATTTTGATCCCATTACATTTCATTGTACTCTATTGATGACGTAATCCAATATAACCTTCTGTTTTTCCCTCCTTCACTTCCCAGGAGTTTGTGTTTGGTACCCTGACTGAGTGGCTGCAGTTCTATAACATCTACCTGTACTGTGGCCTTTGGGTGCTGAACGGCCTACTGCAGTCTGCTGTCTGGCCCTGTGTGGTGGCAGTCATGGGGAACTGGTTCGGCAAGTCGGGGTGAGTATCATGTCCCTCTCTCTTCCATGACACTAGTATACTCCAACACTGATCAATAGGGCTGGGAATTGCCAGGGACCTTACGATACGATATTATAACGATAAGATATGTATTGCGATTCCCACAATTTTATATGTATTGTGATTCGATATTGTGATTTTTATTGCGATTCGATGTTCCAAACATATTGCTCACCATATGTCAGAGGGAGAGCCATGAGAGTTTTGGTCAGTCAGGGAAATAAAAGTGTTGAAAACAAATGGGCTCCCTAAAAACAAGATGGAGAACAAGCTATGAAGGAAAAATACTGGAGTTTAGGTGCAGGTGCAGAAAACTAGCGGAAAAATAACATTGCGATATTGTCAAAACGATCTACATTGATCACTACTGATCAATGCCGATCACTCACACAGATTGAGTTAGGCTCCCTGATTGTCAACAATCAGAAGTTGTCTTTACAAACAGCAGCCTTAGGGGATTGCTTTAACTGTGGGGTCGTTCCATATGATTTCAATCGCTTTCTGACGACACCCCTTTTGATTTGCCAGAAACCTGTCATACATGTTTGCGCATGGTGAAATTGGTCAGAAAGTAACATTTTAGACCTGAATGCCAAAACATTCAGGAGATAGGTGTTCAAAGTTGACCCATTTTGCGTAACTGTTTCGTTCCCCGGCAAGAAAACCAAAAAATGTCAGGCATACAGAAGGGGGAACTAACAGAGGCACTGACCAACAACTAAGATGAAACAGGTGGGGTTTTAGGAGAGGTTCTGAAAGACATGGGCGTGTCCACTGAAAGTTGACTAGCAACAAAAAACTGTAACCTAAAGGACACCAACTAAATTTGCCCAAGAAGAGGCAAACAAAAGAAAAATCCACACCAAACTTAAAGACAGGAAGCAAAACAAAATCAGATAAGGGATTGTTTGTCTAGAAATCAAAATAGGGAGCGCCAACTAAAGGTGTTAACCCTCAACATCTATCAAGACATGTGCCGCTCTTAAATAGCACCTGGGCCAGGACAGGTAAAACACGTTCCCCTAACGTGGTGGAAACCAGCACAGGTGTAACACATACAGTGGGGCAAAAAAGTATTTAGTCAGCCACCAATTGTGCAAGTTCTCCCACTTAAAAAGATGAGAGGCCTGTAATTTTCATCATAGGTACACTTCAACTATGACAGACAAAATGAGAAGAAAAAAATCCACAAAATCACATTGTAGGATTTTTAATTAATTTATTTGCAAATTATGGTGGAAAATAAGTATTTGGTCAATAACAAAAGTTTATCTCAATACTTTGTTATATACTCTTTGTTGGCAATGACAGAGGTCAAATGTTTTCTGTAAGTCTTCACAAGGTTTTCACACACTGTTGCTGGTATTTTGGCCCATTCCTCCATGCTGATCTCCTCTAGAGCAGTGATGTTTTGGGGCTGTTGCTGGGCAACACGGACTTTCAACACCTTCCAAAGATTTTCTATGGGGTTGAGATCTGGAGACTGGCAAGGCCACTCCAGGACCTTGAAATGCTTCTTACGAAGCCACTCCTTCGTTGCCCGGGCGGTGTGTTTGGGATCATTGTCATGCTGAAAGACCCAGCAACGTTTCATCATCAATGCCCTTGCTGATGGAAGGAGGTTTTCACTCAAAATCCCACGATACATGGCCCCATTCATTCTTTCCTTTACACGGATCAGTAGTCCTGGTCCCTTTGCAGAAAAACAGCCCAACAGCATGATGTTTCCACCCCCATGCTTCACAGTAGGTGTAATGGTGGGTGAGTGAAATGAGTGAGGAGTCAGATGCAGAGAGCGAAATGAATGGGAAAATGCTTTAATGTCCTTCAAAACGTAACAGGCCCAAAACACTGGCGCTAAACCAACCCAAAACCTAGATACAAACACTGGACAGCAAAATCCCAAAACAAAACACGATACATCACCAAACGTCACAACCAACATAGAATGCCCACCCAGCTCACGTCCTGACCAACACTAAAACAAGGAAAACACAAAATAACTATGGTCAGAACGTGATCAAGTTTGCGGACGACACAACAGTGGTAGGCTTGATTACCAACAACGACGAGACGGCCTACAGGGAGGAGGTGAGGGCCCTCGGAGTGTGGTGTCAGGAAAATAACCTCACACTCAACGTCAACAAAACTAAGGAGATGATTGTGGACTTCAGGAAACAGCATAGGGAACACCCCCTATCCACATCGATGGAACAGTAGTGGAGAGAGTAGCAAGTTTTAAGTTCCTAGGCATACACATCACAGACAAACTGAATTGGTCCACTCACACAGACAGCATCGTGAAGAAGGCGCAGCAGCGCCTCTTCAACCTCAGGAGGCTGAAGAAATTCGGCTTGTCACCAAAAGCACTCACAAACTTCTACAGATGCACAATCGAGAGCATCCTGGCGGGCTGTATCACCACCTGGTACGGCAAATGCTCCGCCCTCAACCGTAAGGCTCTCCAGAGGGTAGTGAGGTCTGCACAACGCATCACCGGGGGCAAACTACCTGCCCTCCAGGACACCTACACCACCTGATGTTACAGGAAGGCCATAAAGATCATCAAGGACATCAACCACCCGAGCCACTGCCTGTTCACCCCGCTATCATCCAGAAGGCGAGGTCAGTACAGGTGCATCAAAGCTGGGATCGAGAGACTGAAAAACAGCTTCTATCTCAAGGCCATCAGACTGTTAAACAGCCACCACTAACATTGAGTGGCTGCTGCCAACACACTGACACTGACTCAACTCCAGCCACTTTAATAATGGGAATTGATGGGAAATGATGTAAATATATCACCAGCCACTTTAAACAATGCTACCTTATGTTACTTACCCTACATTATTCATCTCATATGCATACGTATATACTGTACTCTATATCATCGACTGCATCCTTATGTAATACATGTATCACTAGCCACTTTAACTATGCCACTTTGTTTACATACTCATCTCATACGTATATACTGTACTCGATACCATCTACTGTATCTTGCCTATGCTGCTCTGTACCATCACTCATTCATATATCCTTATGTACATATTCTTTATCCCCTTACACTGTGTATAAGACAGTAGTTTAGGAATTGTTAGTTAGATTACTTGTTGGTTATTACTGCATTGTCGGAACTAGAAGCACAAGCATTTCGCTACACTCGCATTAACATCTGCTAACCATGTGTATGTGACAAATAAAATTTGATTTGATAGTACCCCCCCCCCCCCAAGGTGCGGACTCCAACCGCACAACCTAAACCTATAGGAGAGGGTCTCTGTGGGCATCTGTCCGCGGTGGAGGCTCTGGCGCTGGACGTGGACCCCACTCCATCATTGTCTTTGTCCACCTCCTTAGCGTTCTTTGAGTGGCGACCCTAGCCGCCGACCTTGGCCTAGGAACCCTAATAAAGGGCCCCACTGGACTGAGGGGCAGCTCCGGAGTGAGGGGTAGCTCGGGACTGAGGTAGCTCAGGACTGAGGGGTAGCTCAGGACTGAGAGATAGCTCAGGCTGGTTGACGGCTCTGGCAGCTTCAGGCTGGTTGACGGCTCTGGCAGCTTCAGGCTGGTTGACGTCTCTGGCAGCATCAGGCTGGTTGACGGCTCTGGCAGCTTCAGGCTGGTTGACGGCTCTGGCAGCTTCTGGCTGACTGACAGCTCTGGCAGCTCCTGGCTGACTGGCGGCTCTGGCAGACCCTGGCTGAATGGCGGCTCTGGCAGATCCTGGCTGAATGGCGGCTCTGGTAGATCCTGGCTGAATGGCGGCTCTGGCAGACCCTGGATGAATGGCGGCTCTGGCAGATCCTGGCTGAATGGCGGCTCTGGCAGATCCTGGCTGACTGGCGGCTCTGGAAGATCCTGGCTGACTGGCGGCTCTGGAAGATCCTGGCTGACTGGCGGCTCTGGAAGATCCTGGCTGACTGGCGGCTCTGGCGGCTCCTTGCAGACTGGCGGCCCCGGCCGGCTCCTTGCAGACTGGCGGCTCTGGCGGCTCCTTGCAGACTGCCGGCTCCTTGCAGACTGCCGGCTCTGGTGGCTCATGACAGGCGGGAGACTCTAGCAGCTCTGGACAGGCGGGAGACTAGCAGCTCTGGACAGGCGGGAGACTAGCAGCTCTGGACAGGCGGGAGACTCTAGCAGCTCTGGACAGACGGGAGACTCTAACAGCTCTGAACAGACGGGAGACTCTAGCAGCTCTGGACAGACGGGAGACTCTAGCACCTCTGGACAGATGGGAGACTCTGGCAGCACTGGAGAGGAGGAGGGCTCTAGCAGCGCTGGACAGGCGGGAGCACCTGTAGGGCTGAAACGGAGAGACAGACTGGTGCGGGGGGCTGCCACCGGAGGGCTGGTATGTGGAGGTGGTACTAGATAGACCGGACCGTGCACGCGCACTGGAGCTCTTGAGCACCGAGCCTGCCCAACCTTACCTGGTTGAATGCTCCCGGTCGCCCTGCCAGTGCGGCGAGGTGGAATAGCCCGTACTGGGCTGTGCTGCCCGTACTGCGCTGACACCATGCGTAAGGCTGGTGCCATGTATGCCGGCCCAAGGAGACGCACTGGAGACCAGATGCGTAGAGCCGGCTTCATGGCACCTGGCTCGATGCCCACTCTAGCACGGCCGATACGAGGAGCTGGTATGTACCACACCGGGCTATGCACCCGCACTGGGGACACCGTGCGCTCCACAGCATAACACGGTGCCTGCCCGGTCTCTCTCGCCCTCCGGTAAGCACAGGAAGTTGGCGCAGGTCTCCTACCTGGCTTCGTCACACTTTTTGTGTGCCCCCCCAAGAAATTGTTGTTTTGGGGCTGACTCTCAGGCTTCCATCCGTGCTGCCGTGCTGCCTCCTCATATCAGCGCCTCTCCGCCTCCAGCTCTTCCTTGGGGCAGCGATATTCTCCTGGCTGTGCCCAGGGTCCTTTACCGTCCAACTCGTCCTCCCATGTCCATTCCTCCTTGCGCTGCTCCTGCTGCCGCTGCCTGTCACCACGCCGCTTGGTCCTGTTGTGGTGGGTGGGTAGGTGGGGTAGTAGGGAGACCACTCCTCTCCTAACGATTCATCCTCTCCATCATTTGATCTATTACTGATCCGATGCGATGGAGGATGGATGTATGATGAAGGACTCTCTCCTCCATCGTGAGGAGAGGGGTGGTCGCTGCTCCTGCTGACTCTATCTGGTGGGGCGGGCTTCTGTAATGGCGGGTGAGTGAAATGAGTGAGGAGTCAGTTGCAGAGACCGAAATGAACGGGAAAACGCTTTAATGTCCTTCAAAACGTAACAGGTCCAAAACATGGGTGAATGCCCAAAACACTGGCGCTAAACCAACCCAAAACCTAGATACAAACACTGGACAGCGAAAACCCAAAACAAAACACGATACATCACCAAATGTCACAACCAACATAGAATGCCCACACAGCTCACATCCTGACCAACGCTAAAACAAGGAAAACACAAAAGAACTATGGTCAGAACGTGACAGTAGGTATAGTGTTCTTTGGATGCAACTCAGCATTCTTTGTACTCCAAACACGATGAGTTGAGTTTTTACCAAAAAGTTATATTTTGGTTTCATCTGACCATGTGACATTCTCCCAATCTTCTTCTGGTTCATCCAAATGCTCTCTAGCAAACTTCAGACGGGCCTGGACATGTACTGGCTTAAGCAGGGGGACACGTCTGGCACTGCAGGATTTGAGTCCCTGGCGGCGTAGTGTGTTACTGATGGTAGGCTTTGTTACTTTGGTCCCAGTTCTCTGCAGGTCATTCACTAGGTCCCCCCGTGTGGTTCTGGGATTTTTGCTCACCGTTCTTGTGATCATTTTGACCCCACGGATTGAGATCTTGCGTGGAGCCCCAGATCGAGGGAGATTATCAGTGGTCTTGTATGTCTTCCATTTCCTAATAATTGCTCCCACAGTTGATTTCTTCAAATCAAGCTGCTTACCTATTGCAGATTCAGTCTTCCCAGCCTGGTGCAGGTCTACAATTTTGTTTCTGGTGTCCTTTGACAGCTCTTTGGTCTTGGCCATAGTGGAGTTTGGAGTGTGACTGTTTGAGGTTGTGGACAGGTGTCTTTTATACTGATAACAGGTTCAAACAGGTGCCATCAATACAGGTAACAAGTGGAGGACAGAGGAGCCTCTTAAAGAAGAAGTTACAGGTCTGTGAGAGCCAGAAATCTTGCTTGTTTGTAGGTGACCAAATACTTATTTTCCACCATAATTTGCAAATAAATTAATTAAAAATGTGATTTTCTGGATTTTCTTTTCTCATTTTGTCAGTCATAGTTGAAGTGTAGCTATGATGAAAATTACAGGCCTCTCTCATCTTTTTAAGTGGGAGAACTTGCACAATTGGTGTTTGACTAAATACTTTTTTGCCCCACTGTACTGACTAACAAGGTGACACCAATCGGTGCGCCCTACGTACTAACAAGCTATACGTGCTAAAGTCCAACCTCAAAACATAAATGGAAAAACAAAACCTGTAACAATACCCCACCCTACCATGGGACGTCAATGTCTTTATCTCTGATAAAGATAAACGGTTGAGTTTGATATAACTTAAAAGTTTACAAATGGGGTTGTCAATCTATTCTATGATTTCTTTCTTTTTTAACGTTTTTAATAAAATAAAATTTAAGCATTAACGCCAATTATCTAAAAACACGTGAACTCAGATTTGACTCATTTTCACAAATGTTGTAGCTTAGACCCTATTTTAAATATTCTAAGATCTTATTTTACATTGAATCGGTGCAGTCAGAAAGTGATTGAAATCATATGGACAGGAAGTGATGTACTGATTTATTCTAATTGAGTATTGTGTTGAGTATGTTGTGTGTATTGTGCATGTTCTTTAGAGTGTTGTAACCTCTGTATGTCTCCTCCCCCCAGGCGAGGTTTTGTGTTTGGCCTGTGGAGTGCCTGTGCCTCTGTTGGGAACATTCTGGGAGCTTTTCTGGCATCCAGTGTTCTCAAGTACGGATATGAGGTGAGTGCAGATGCACACAGATATACATATTTACAGATCTGCTCTGGGATCCACCTTTTTATAAGATCTAGATGAAAAAGGGACATGTTGCATAGACAATACCTGGTATGGTCTAGTCAGTAAGTCTAGAAGAAAAGGTCACTACATTGTTGTCTAGAGAAAAGTGAATTTATGCGGTATTGTCTTTCTCTCAACCCTTTGCTACATAGTTAGCTACAGTGCCTTGCGAAAGTATTCGGGGCTGAATAATAATAATAATTTAATAATAATAATAATTTTTTTAATAATAATAATAATTTTGCACGCCCAATTTTTCAGTTTTTGATTTGTTAAAAAAGTTTGAAATATCCAATAAATGTCGTTCCACTTCATGATTGTGTCCCACTTGTTGTTGATTCTTCACAAAAAAATACAGTTTTATATCTTTATGTTTGAAGTCTTAAATGTGGCAAAAGGTCGCAAAGTTCAAGGGGGGCGAATACTTTCGCAAGGCACTGTATGTAGGTCATCTGTGGTCCCAGGGAAGAAAACATGAAAGCACAGAGTATGAACAGCACAATTCCCAATACAAGGCACCTCAGTGTTATGCTGTGTTTCTGCAGTATGCCTTCCTGGTCACTTCAGTGCTGCAGTTTGCTGGTGGGGTGGTGGTGATCTTTGGTCTGCTAACCTCCCCTAAAGAAGTGGGTGAGTATTGGGTCCACACATGCTCAGTTTCCCTCATTGATCTGGTATTGTCTCCCTATCATTGTATCGTACTGTACTTTTTTTTCACTTCAAGCTTCGAGTTCAATTAGTCGTGTGTACAGGATAAGCATGGTATACACCGTCCAATGAAATGCTTACTTGCAGGATCCTCCTCGAAAATGCAACAAGAATAAGAAATAATAAAAGATAAAAGATAAAAATACGAACATAAAGTAAATGGCTCAGTAGAATAAACACTTTAAAAAAATTGTGAGGATGTTGTAATACTGTATGTGGAATATGATATAAAGCTCATATAGCTATGATGTACTGTGTGACTCTTTTGATGAAGAGTGTCGTTTCTCTGTCCCATCAGGTCTGTGTTTGGAGTCAGAGACAAGTCTGAGTCCAGCGGAGAGAGATGTAGACAGCCACAGGCCTCTGATGAGTGATGAAGAGGATGAGGAAGAGGAGGGGGAAGAGGAGGGATCGGAGGAGGTGTGTGACGGAGGGTACTACACCATCCAGCAGGGGAATGAGGAGCCGCGGGAAACACCCAAAGCCATCGGATTCTGCCAGGCCTTCTGCCTGCCCGGGGTGCTGCCTGTGAGTGGGATATTACCAGAGCTCTCTGTGTGTCTCTGTGTCCCTCTTTCTCTCTCTTTCTCGTGATCCCTCTAACTCTGGCTAGCTGTCACCCACTCACGCTCTCGCACTCACCCTGCTATCTCCCTCTTTCATTCACCCCTCCCCATCTATATCCCTATCTATTTCTATATCTCTATCAACTTATCATCCTCCCTGCCTCTCTGCTATCTGCCCCTCCCTGTTTAAGCGTTTTCATTCTGTCTCTGTACTTTAGCTGACAGTTTTGTGTAGGCGGTGGGGTGGGGTGGGGGGTGAAGACGTCACTAGTTGCGTTAGTCTCTTTCTCTCAACCTCTCCTCCCAGAACCTTGCCTGTGCAAATGGACCAATAAAGCAAGTATTGTACTATGGAGCATCTGACGATATGAAGATTTTAGTTCTGGCTGGTGACTGTCATCCTCTCTCCCCAGTATTCCCTGGCGTACGCGTGTCTGAAGCTGGTGAACTACTCCTTCTTCTTCTGGTTGCCCTTCTACCTGAGCAGGAACTTTGGCTGGAAGGAGGCCCAGGCCGACAGGCTCTCTGTGTGGTACGACGTGGGAGGCATCATAGGTGAGTTTTCCGGCACAGGCCTAGTTAACGCTGGCTGTATTGACTGGTTAATATGAATGACATTGGCATTGGTGTTGTTGACTGCGGTTTAGCTGTGGTAACATCCTAGGTAGCTATGCAGAGTCATTTATCTATGCTGTCTGAAGGGGTCTACGTAGTCTACGCAAATGGAGCCGATGGAGGTCCGTTTGCATCGCTCTCTAACGTAGTTCCACGTACATTTGTGCGACTGACTTTTTGGAACGCGACACAAACGGACCTCCGTCTGCTCCGTTTGCGTGGACTGTGTAGAGCCCTTAAGACGGGACCGCAAATTGTGTTATTAATCTTCTGCTCTCTGTCTCTCACAGGTGGTACGATCCAGGGCCTGATCTCAGACTGCATGGGGAAGAGAGCTCCAGTGTTAGCCGTCAGTCTGCTGCTGGCTATGGGAGCCCTGGTGGGGTACAGTCGTGAGTACTACTCCTTTTTTCATCCACCTTCCTCCTTTTTCTAGCCCAAAACATCTCACTATATTACTCAGGCCAACATTCAATTTCAATGTGATCCCATTTATTTAAGAAATAGTATTCCCATTTTTTGTATTTTTTTTTAGGTCAGAGAGAAAAAATGTAAATAGTTCATTATTGTGTTATGTCAATTCTAGACCACCAAGGGGAGCCCTTGATGGGGGGGGGGGATGAAGAACCATATGTCTCATACAGAATCCACAAAAAAACATGTGAATTAACCCTGTGTTGTCCCCCCCTCAGACTCCCCTCCGGACCAGGTGGTGAATGCAGCTCTCCTGGCCACCACAGGTTTCTTCATAGGAGGGCCATCCAACATGATCAGCTCAGCCATCTCTGCAGACCTGGGGCGACAGGAGGCCCTCAGGGGCAGTCAGGAGGCTCTGGCTACCGTCACCGGCATAGTGGACGGGACTGGGAGTATTGGAGCTGCAGCGGGACAGGTAACTAGAGATCGAGAAAGTACACACTCACTCGCGCACGCACGCACGCACGCACGCACGCACACACACACACACACACACACACACACACACACACACAAATATGTGCTTTTCATTGATTTAATGTTGAGTATTTTACCTTGTCTTTCAGTACTTGGTATCGCTGATCGAGAGCAAACTGGGCTGGATGTGTGTGTTCTACTTCTTCATAGTCATGGTAAGATCATCTGTCTAATCCATAATGTGAGACAATGTCCATGTATTCCATTAATTAGTCACGTATTCTCCTCAGGAGCATCTTACATAAGACACTGTGTTGTCCCTGTTTGTGACATATTTGGTCCTGTTGTGATTGCCTCACAGACGGGGGGCAGCATAGTCTTCATCTTGCCGCTGATCGTGACTGAGATTCGGGCCATGTGGAGGGACAGACAGGCAAGGACACACCAGCTGTGAAGCCTTCCTCACGGGGGCCATGTTTGTTCCTACTCCTTCCCTATGGGGCCTACTAGCTGTCAGTCAATCAGACTATGTCCACTGATCACTACTGTAGATGTATGTACAACATGTCTATGAATGTGTGTCCAATCTATGTATATATTTGGTCTGAAACACATTTTTTAAAGATATTACTTCAGCGCCTTTTACGAGTGGGGGCAGGGCCCTCTCAATGTTTGTGGTCTGAGATAGGAAGTTCCAAGCAGCTGTCAATGATTCAAATTCCTTTACCTGTTTACTGAAGTGTATAATGATTACTTGTATAGAATGATTGGATCTGCTCATTTGCTTAGTAGAGATCAGATTTCAAAGGCACGCAAAACACACACTCACTGAAGTCCGCCACTCACTCTTAGAATCTCACAGTCACACATCCGCTTGGTAGATTTTCAGTCATTGCCTGTAGCACATACATGACCACGTTTACATGCACACAGTATTCTGGACAGTAGCTCATTCATATGGGTTAAATAGTATTTTTAATTATTTTTTTTAAATTTTACCTTTATTTTACTAGGCAAGTCAGTTAAGAACAAATTCTTATTTTCAATGACGGCCTAGGAACAGTGGGTGTTCAGGGGCAGAACGACAGATTTGTACCTTGTCAGCTCGGGGATTCGAACTTGCAACCTTTCGATTACTAGTCCAACGCTCTAGGCTACCCTGCCGCTCCAGTAAGTGAAATATGGCCCACAACCTCTCACATGTAGCATAATATAATGTTAACTCCTGCAGAATTATGCTTTTTTTTGCAGTAAAATTAGGCAACAAATGTTAATTTTGTCTCGGGAACAGGAGTGGATAAATATTAATTATTTCTTTCAGCAACTCTTAAGAAAATGCGTGTGTGATGTGTTATCTTTGATGCTGTTATGCAAGCAGACAATCTTATCATAAACCTATTTAATCGTTTTCTCAGTTTTTAATTGAATGAAAACCAGTCAAACTGATGACATTTGGACATTTTGCACAGACCTATCGTTCCATTGTTTTTGGAATCTTTCCACCGTTCTCCCCGGTCGCTAAACGAACAGACAACTTTACCGGTTTTAGATAGATTACTACTGCGTTCATTCTATCGATGTAAGACATTATTCTGGTGAGCACTACTTTATTTGGTCTTCTGGGACAACAAGTTATGACAGAAGATAAGCTGCATGTATCTAACAATAGTTGGCAAACAAATGGCCGACTAATTGTCAGAAATTATAAACAGAAAGTGTTTAAATTAAGGGTGAAATTAGCCAGTAGGCTACACGGTCCAATACGGAGCATCAGTAAAACTTTTGCGGGTTATTGTAAACGGGATATGATGTTTACGTGTGTCAACTCACTTGAGTACCCCGAATAATAACGGAATATTGGTGTGCATTTAAACGTGGTCAGTGTAAAAAGTAAAGTTTTTAAGCAGCTTTGTAAGTCATAAAGGTCAGTAAACATTAACTGCACGCCTCTGAAATATTTTATTTATTTAAAGAACAGTAAGATTACATCAATGTAAAAAAAATCGTCTTATCAAAATGAGGTAAAAGTATACTGATTTTATTTACTGTAGGTACATAAATTAAAACGGTACAAGTAGTTCTCCTGGTTGGACTGGGATCAGTTGCTAAATTACTGTAGTGGTTTTAACCAAGGTCACAAGTGCATTTCAGCTGGTCCAGGACCTGCTAAACTTGATGAAATGGAATGTGTATTTAATTGTAACATTATCGAATGTATGTTCTTAATCTGTGATGAATGTTCGTTTTGTTCTCTCCATATGTGCACTTTAAATTCATATTTTAATGAGCTTATATGTGATGTTTGTTTTGTTTTTTCTAGAAAAGAAAATTGACTTTTTCTAAACTGTTGACTCCTATATTTTATTCTTCACAAGGGAATTTACTATATATGTTTGGGAAACTACCTCAATGAATTTGAACTTCAATGACCTAAACTGTATTCACACAACTGACTTCTTTGTATAAATCTCATAAAGCAATGAAACCAGCATTTAGAAACATTGAATTAGCATACTTGTATTTATTTTCACATATAAAATGGACACAAATTAAGAGGATCTGTTCAGAAGGACTTTCGCGGTAAATTACTAATGGGATAGACACCCTTGTAGAGCAGTAGAGGATACATTCTGCTGTCTGCTCAACCTGTTACAGACGTGTTACGTCACTTCAGATCCACCAGGAGGAGCCTTTAAGGCAAAAATAATACCATCAAAATATGTGTAGTATTAGTAGACCTAATTTTTATTTAACTAAACAAGTCAGTTAAGAACAAACTCTCATTTACAATGACGGCCTAGGAACAGCGAGTTAATTGTCTTGTTCAGGGGCAGAACGACATATTTGTACTTTTGTCAGTTCAGGGATTCGATCAAGCAACCGTTACTGGCCCGACGCTCTAACCACTAGGCTACCTGTCGCCCCTAATATAATTACTAGGTTTAATATAATTAGTAGACTTAATATGTGTAGAATTAGTAGGCCTACTAGATTTTCCAGCTGTTGACACTGAAGATCATATTAATGTACAAGGAGGTAGTAAATTATGGATGAAGACGAGTCTAAACAAACAATACTTTAGTATATTTCTATCATTTATTTACATATTTAATCATCTGAAACATACTGTAACAAATGAACATCAAAGTCAACAGTGCACCAAAAACCGGTCATTGAATCCTCATTGAAAGGTGTCATTTTATTTTCAAACTATTACCAAACCGAATCAAAGCTAATAGTCTGTTCCCATGTAATTACATTGTAATACACTTTGCATACATTAACCATTATCCTATCAAAAACCTATATTATCCATTCATGCATATAAGGCATGCAATACTACGTTTTGATATACCTGGGATACTGTGGGCCAGGGGGGATGCAGGTTTGAGCAGCCCAGTAGCTGTATACAGATCTATGATCATGAACTTATCACAGTTCGCTTGCCAAGGGAATTCTGGGAAAACCAGTACAGTCAGTAATATTTCGGCTGAGTATTACCTTGTATTAACACTGTTGCAATACCAAGAAAGCACCGAATATATATTTATCATTTTGTGTCCGACCCAAACTACGATAGCCCATAGTCTGTGTCCCAGTTCAGCAGTGAAGGTTTTTTTTTTTCTAAACACTTCCCCTTCCATGAGAGGACTTCTATAAAATCAGAAATATAGAATTATCTTGTCAATAATGTTTTAGTGCAAAGACAGTTCAACAATACACATAATCAATTAGTTTTACCGAAAGGGTATTTAGAATTATTTCCCTACAAAAACAAAATATATAGTTAAAAATAAGTTAACAGACTTTTAAAGATTTGTTTTGAACACGTTGAAAGACAGGCGCATATATACCAAAATGCACATATAGACTCAAGTCCAAACACACACAAAACAACAACAAAAACACCATAAAATATTATTAAATAAAAATGGATAATCGATTCCATTTGTGAGGTGAAGTGTGTAAACCGAAATCAAGACGTTCTGTTGACATGTCTCTACGTTGGCAAGTCAAGAGGGCGGTGTTATAAGAACCTCTTTGGATCCAGACAAAAGCCCTCTAGAACACAGGCCACTCGTCTGGCTATAGAACCACTTTGATTCAGGGTCTCGGACATCATTCTGTTGCGGTCTATTAATAAAGTCCCTGCCCCCTATCCTCCATTCTGTCTACTTCTGGGAAACCAGTCAAAGCAAGCCAGAGGGCGAGAGATAACAAAGCTCAGGACTCCCAGAGGACTTGAGTTTCCTCAGTCCTGCTTTGAGCTGGAATGGGCCTATCACTCTGCCACACTGACTCTTTTACCTGATGTGTAACTAAAGCCTATGGTCTGAACCCATTTTCCCACTGAATCAGCTATGAACAGTAATTCAAAATTATCTCCTGTAGTTTCCAACAAATATGTTGTAATTATTTGACCATTTTTATTTTGTATATATTTTTTCAATTATTTTCACTTTTTTTTTGTCAATCGCTCAATGAGGTAGGTAATCCAGATTATGGCTATTTGTTCAAACATGACACATTTTGGGAAATGCACTCCCTGTAGGACTGCTATTTTTGCCACTATTATTTACAGTATTGCAATGTGACTCTGGAGAATGAATGGTACAGTTTGGAATGTAATACCAATGGATACATCTGTGATACTGTATATTAATCACAGGTATATCTGAGATGTATATATGAGATGCTTAAGGCATGTGGATGTCTATGGCTATGTCCCTTGTCTCAAGCCAACGCTTACAGATGTCTCACAAATCAATTTTTGGTCAACTGCCTCAGTTGTCACAACAGTCTAGTATTTAGCACAGCAATGGAAATGTGTTACAGCTCAGCTCCTCATAAAAACAGAATCATTTACTGACAGAACTTGGAATGTTCCGTATGCATTAAGGATCCATGTACTTTTGTGAACTACAACACCATTATAACTTCAACTCCAAATAATGTCAATGCTACATTACCTTCATACAGAAAAGAATCGCGTTCAAAACCAAAGGATACATTGTAAAAAAGGATTTAGCCAACAAAAGCCAACCATACAAGGTATATTCCATTTTGTTACCAAACAGTTTCCAAGAACATGTTTTACTACCTTAATAAGATAAAAAGGGTCAAAATGAAGCGGGCTAAATAGATAATGGCAAGATTATGGGCTAAATAAAAACAGTTTTACATTTTATTCCGTTTTGTACTGAAGTTCTTGACGAATTTTACAGAGACGGTGGTACCAACGGTGAAGTGTATGTCTCTGCCATAATAACAATACTTGAGCATGAACTTAAACTAATTTAAGCTTGTTGCCTACTGACACCTTATATCACTCTGTAATAATACTCACACCAAGAAGCTGATATGACGCTTTAGTATCTTGTTGTTAAGAATAAAACAATTACCGTCATAAAAAAAAAAAACATATATTGAGAAGCATTATTACTCAATAAGATGTATCATTATCATAAAAGTCCCTACCGATGCAGCCATCGCCTGATAGCCTAAGTGCTGGAACTTCACTGTTGACCTTTGTACCCTAGGCTAATCATGGTCACGTTGCCAATTTGACCTGAGGTGACCCCGGGGCCTCTTACTCGAGTGGCTGATACTTTTACAGCCGTGGTGAAACTGAAGACGACACGTGGATTGTGGTCAGGAGTAGTTGAACTCCTCTTATCAAAACTCTGAGAGAGGCTGTTAGAGAGCGGGCTGAGGTGGTTAGGGGTTAAGAAATACTATACCAAGGGTACTGTTGGAAGAAGTCTCTTACAACAGAGCCGTTTAGGTTTTTTCCTGATGAGTGTATTTGAACTATTTCACAGTATAATCTAAAGCTTAGACAATCATACAAGCTTAGGAAATATAGATGAAAAACAGCTATATAAATATATATACAAACATATCCATCATTTCCACTCAGAGATATTTCACTCTGAGAGGACATTAGTTAGCTTCCTTGCGTGGAAATCAACAGAGTTTGTCAGGAGTTTTTAAGACATTTTGTAGCTATGAGCTTTTTGACAGTCAGAGTCGCTACAGAAAGCTGCAGAGACTATAAATTCATCTTAATGAGGTGATTTCCAAACGAAGCATGCCCACTGAATGGTGCTCTTTCTTGGGATGCGTTTACTGCAGGGAGGACCGTTTGTGGTGCATGGCCCTCCTCTTCTTCACAACAAAGAATTCTGTGGATGACCGGCAGAGAGAGAGAGAACAGGTGTTAGTTCCCAGTCCCAGTAATGTAAGGGAAATAATATTTGCATCCCAAATGGCACCCTATTCCCTGTATAGTGCACTAATTTTGACCGGGGCCCATAGGGTTCAAAGTAGTGCACTAGATATAGAGGATAGGGTGGAATATGGGACACACACAGCAAGGCGTATAACTGGGAAACTGTTTGGGAAAATGGCATAGGTAACAACACAGTGTTGTTGTAAGGCCTAAAATACAGTGCTTTTGCAAGCACACTGAGGTATTCACTGCTGTCACTCAATGGTTATTAACAGGTTAACAGGTTAATAACAGGTTCATATGAAGTTCAAAACAACCTATAAACTTCTATTATCTCTCTTTAAATGAAGACCTCAGGGCTTGTGGGAGTAATAATAATAATAAAAAATACACAAATGTATTTATTTATTTATATTATTTATTTATTATTATTATAACGATAGTCAAGTTAACCTCTGGACTCCAACATTTTGTAGGCTACTAACTCTCTATTGCCTTCTTTCGTATGGTTTTTGTACCAAGCCCAATAGAAGGAAAAAAATAGGGCGAAAAGTGCAGCACCTCTCCCGTTCATTGACACAGACCTGTTATGGCGGCTTGTCTCCGTTTGACTGCTCCTGCCTTCTGGCTGGCCACCATCTTCTCCGACCTCTGGATCCTATAGCTCTCCCTGGTGGTCACCTCCAGGTACTCCTCTCCAATGCTGGACGACCCTGGAGATGATGCCCGCGCCAGCCTGACATTCTCGCTCTCTGCCCTCTGCCCGGCGATGCCAATCACCGGCTTCTTTACCACACAGCTGTGGTAGAACGCCGGCACATCCTGGCACTTCATCTCTTCCCACTCCATGCTGGCGCTGTTGGTGGCCGGCCGGCCGGCGTTGAAGTCAAAGTCCCAGCGCTTGTTGGCCGACTCCACGGTCATACACAGGTGCCTCTGGAAGTCCTGTTGCAGCTGCTCGTGGTCCACAGGCCCAAACAGGTTCCTCCTCACCGGGCCCTGGGCCCTGCGCTTCAGCTCCTCCATACTCCCACAGACCAACGTGGCCCCATCAGATGATAATGATGATGCCATCTCAATGTCCCTGAGAGAGAAAGGGAGAGGGTTAAAGGTGAGGTGTCTGTTTTTCTATGAGGTGTGGCCCAGGTCACTACTGGTGTGGCCTAGGTTTAGACACACACTCATACCAACACACTAAACACACAGACACACCTGTTCTGTTCAGTGTTTTCCCTTTAGGGGCATCGTTGAATTTTATGTGATCAAACACATGCCCTATCTCCCTCAAACTCAACTCTGGACCTTAAAACCAGTTCCACTGCATTTTTTCATTGTTTCCCTCTAATCAGGGATTGATGTAGACCGTGGACACCAAGTGGGTGCAATTAATTATCAGGTAGATCAGAAAACCAGCAGGCTCCTGACATTATAGGGTAATAGTTGAGTACCCTGCCCTACCTAACCCACTTAGTAGTTAACCATATGGTAAGAGACCCACACACTAAATAAATCTCCAACATCCATAGAATCAGAATAACACCTAAAGTGTGTAAAAATGAACCTGCTCCACCTGCTCTGGTCTCTGCTCTGGTTGCCAGAGGTGAGAGGTCAGGAGGAATGGTCACATGGTGCGGCCCGGGAAACATATGGAGAATGTTTCACCTCATGTGAGAATGTTTTCTGTGCTCTTCTAGACACCCCATGTAATTACAGGGATACATTCTGAACTTCAGGAATGTTACACGTTTTTGTAGTTTACGAGTTACAACAGTCCAATACTAGTGTTTTAAATGAACACTTTCCTATTTTTAGTGACACGCAAACATTCTACACACCAAGGAAATCTAGGCCTCTCAGAGTAGGAGTGCTGATCTAGGATTTGTTTTGCCTTTTAGATCATAAGGAATATAATTATATGGACCTGTCCTAGATCAGCACTCCTACTTTGAGACTCTGTGAATACAGGCCCTGATCAGCTTTTTTTAATTTTATGAATATATTAATAGGTTCAAAATCACATAATTCCCCACAGCAATTCAATAAAAAAAATCAATAGCAAGTAAACCATTGTACAGCATAGGCCTACATTACAACTTCTAAAGTCTAGAAAATATTAATTAATATCCAATAGATCACATGTAACAGTCTGAATTATTTAAATAAATACCTGTTAGGTTGGTCAGATTTGCCTTGCTGAGTCTATCACTGGTGTATAATGAAAACTTCCCTTCCCTGACCTTTCTTATCAAAGTTAGAAACATCTAGATCTTTTTTCTTCTTATTTTGCCTCCTTGAAATAGTTTTACCCGCCAGACTGTATCAGTCAGTTACCCACTATCAGCATCAGTGAATGGGAAGGAACCACACTAAAAAAAGGTGCGCCAGACAGGCAGTGAATCATTTCTGCGCCTTTGTTTATCTAAAAAAAATTGTTACACGGTGCGATTGAGCAAACTTTACAGCGTCTGGGACACAACTACGTCTGCATTTAAATGCCAGCCCCCTCATACAAAGAAACATGCTTGTGTAACAGAAACCATTATTCCACATTGTGAACATTAGGTTTTATGTATCAGATGGACAACCTTTTCAGACGTTCATCTATAAAGAAAACGCAAAGAAACAGCCAAATTTAAAATAAAACGCATACTAAAAAAAAATGTATGAATTAAACAGGTAAAATAAGATTTTTAGAATCTTCTACTTTGAGAGACGCATACACTATGCTGGGTTTCTTGGATGACAACTGCTGGGTGGCTTGACTGACTCAACTGCTGGGTGACTTGGCTGACTCAACTGCTGGGTGACTTGGCTGACTCAACTGCTGGGTGACTTGGCTGACTCAACTGCTGGGTGACTTGGCTGACTCAACTGCTGGGTGGCTTGGCTGACTCAACTGCTGGGTGGCTTGGCTGACTCAACTGCTGGGTGGCTTGGCTGACTCAACTGCTGGGTGGCTTGGCTGACTCAACTGCTGGGTGGCTTGGCTGACTCAACTGCTGGGTGGCTTGGATGACTCAACTGCTGGGTGGCTTGGATGACTCAACTGCTTGGTTTGACTCAACTGCTGGGTGACTTGGCTGACTCAACTGCTGGGTTGCTTGGCTGACTCAACTGCTGGGTGGCTTGGATGACTCAACTGCTTGGTTTGACTCAACTGCTGGGTTGCTTGGGTGATTCAACTGCTGGGTTGCTTGGATGACTCAACTGCTTGGTTTGACTCAACTGCTGGGTTGCTTGGGTGATTCAACTGCTGGGTTGCTTGGGTGATTCAACTGCTGGGTTGCTTGGATGACTCAACTGCTGGGTTGCAGGCATTCGGTCACTTAGTTGGGTTGTTTTCTTTAAAAATATCAAGGTTGGGTTGTTGATGCTGGGTTATTGATGCTGGGTTATTGATGCTGAGTTATTGATGCTGAGTTATTGATGCTGAGTTATTGATGCTGAGTTATTGATGCTGAGTTATTGAGATATGACCGAACGGTTTAGATCAGAAGACTGGAAGCATAACTTTAGTAGGGACCTAGCTTTCAGACACTTGGTGACCCGTGAAAGTAAATGTCATTCTGGTTAATCTGTTCTGTTGTATTGTTATTAGGAGTGTGAACGTTAACATGTTTAAATTCAATTGGGATCTTTAACATTAAGACAAATCGCTAAATGAAAAACAATGTTTTTCTGTTTTTTACCCTACAAAATGCAGTTATCACAAAACAATATATTTTCCATGTTTTGGACATCTAGACAATTAAGGCCTGGGGAAAGTTATGTATTTTAAATCAAACCAGAGAGGAAGACGTTGGTGAATTTGCAAGGCATGCAAGACAAGACATTGCGAGATACAGATTACCAAGACATATACGCTCGTTTCTGCCTGCCCCCTCATTTCTCTCCCTCGTGCTCCGCTAATGGTGAGAGTTTGTGTTCACTCTTTGGTTTGTTGTGTGTAGAATATCGTAGCCTATTCATTCATGATAGGCCCTGCTTTACTGATGTTGCGGGACATTGCAAGCCAAGAAATTGCGAGATACAGCATTCTATTGCGAGATACAGCTTTTGATTGCCGATCAATAGGCCTAGTGCACAGTTCGGACTCTGTCTGCCTGGTGGCCAACCTGCCTATACTGTGCCCTCTTTCACCCTCTGTCCCTCACTGGCTCGCTATGAAAGACACAAGTGTTTGCATTTTCGTAAGTACGACAACTAACCAGTCTCCTCCATTCCAAAATGATGGAATCTTAGGAGTCAATCTTGCACTTGGAAATGGGAGTCAACGTGGAGGAAGTGGAGGAATCAATTGTTTTGGAGTCAACTCTCCACCCCTATGTCATCGTCGTTAAGATTTGGAAAAATGGCAGCAAAGTCCTGTATGGAAATACTTTAAGAAGTTAAAGGAGAAGGAAATGCTAACTTGCAAAGTGGAATTGAGGGACAGCAATGGAGGTACAGGTGTAATTCTTAACCGTCTGAAAAGGACACACTGTGAGACCTCAAACCGTTGCTTGCAGCAACACATCTCCATTGTGAATTCACGTTGAATTTTATGAATTTTTCTTCGCGTTTTAACGGAAAACTGATTTTAAAATATGGCTGTTTAAATGTTAAGAAATGTTTACCATTTGTCACATCCCTAATTGTTATCACATTTTAAGGTTGAACACTGAGCCTTTTATAGCTTTAATGAGGCTTACACAACTGTATGAGTCCCTCAAGAACCTATGTATATCCAAATGTTGGGATAGTTAGCACTTTGTCACAATATGTAAATAATCATATTACTCATTTTATATTAATGTATGTAATGTGCAAAAATATTCTAGGATCGTTATATTTTGCACTGAACAAACTTAACATGATTAACAAGAATGACACTTAAGTCTCACGGGTGGCCAAAAGTAATTATCTTATAGCCACGTCCCTTATAGGCCACCCCTCCTGAAAATAAAATGTTAAAAGTCGGTGGGTCAACACTGCATGAAAGTGAATAAAAACCAGATTGATGCTAAATTAACCCATGTTGGGGGTAATCCCAACAACCCAAAATGTTGGGTTATTCAAGAAAGAATTCAGCATGTGTTCTGTTCAATATTTACCTTGTGCTGGGTTACCAAATAACACAAATTGGGTTGTTTTTAACCCAGCATTTTTGAGTGTAAGAATCTTAAGGAAAACAGGGGCGAGAGCCAGGGTATTGAGGTCGACTCAATTGTGCATTGCGCAATGGCCTGTCAACTGTTTAAAAACAAATGTACAGAATTAAACTGGGAGTTTGTACATTATATTCGTTGCTCTCTAGCTATAGATATTGAATATATTATATAAAGCATAATCATAAAGGGATCAGTAGGACTAATAGGATATTGGTTAGGCCTACTATGCCAAAGATGCCTATTCTCTACATTGCGTTCATGACGCAGTTTGATCAAATTCTTAGCCTGTTCCGTAAAGAAGAAAAAACGTTTTACGTAAAATATTTTCATTAAAATAAGTCTTCTTTCCAATAACATATTTTCATGAAAATAAAAACATTATTCTAAACTAATATAAACTGCCATTCCCTCAACAGCAACAGCTCAACTCCTTGGAGTGAAAGTAGTTTGCGTCGAAAAAGTGGGCGCGGTAACTAGATAATTTACAACTCTCTGGAATCCCCAGACCCACACAAACATTCTCAATCTCCGATCATAATTGTGCCCAATTTCTCCAAATAGTCGATAAGAGGAGAAAAACGTTGAAACTACCACATTTTAAGAGTACAGCACTCGAGATCATTGCCAGATGTTAAAATAGATTCAAAGTAGCCTTATTTTGAACCAATACACAGAAGAAGTATAAATCACAGATGACGCAGTTACATTCAAATACTACATGAGACGTTGGTCAATGAGATGCAACATAAAGAAATGCACATATTTTCCTATGGTTTGACTCTGCAAAGTCTGAATAAGAATAATGCAAAACTTCTCAGATGTTGCCAATGTGACTTCTCTTACCATCAGTGTCCAATGATGCACTCAAAACTGAAATAATGTTGCGAATTCCTGACGTTGTGGGTCAAAATTGACGCGCCTCACCGAAGTATAGACTGATGCTCTTCACTGTCCACGATAAACTAATATCATTTGAAAAGCTCCCAGTTGTTGCGCTCTCTTGTCCCCTTATGTGACTTGTTTGTTCCTAGAAGGCAATGGGACGTCCTACCGCCACAGAAGATTTAATCACGTGATAATCACCGCAGAAGACTTAAACACGTCATAATCATCATAACAATCGGGGTTTTGGAGCTGGACCATTGAGCTGGACAATACCCAAAGAAAACACCTTTATATAATCAGTCATTCAATCAATTTAATCCAATGACACAAATAGTTGATATAAGTGCGCATCCTGGCATTGCATTCTTAATTAATGATGATTTCATTAATTAATGAAATGAAATTAAATACACTATTTGAAAAAAAGATGCTATCTTAAACCGAAAAGGGTTCTTCGATGGTCCCCATATGAGAACCCTTTTGAGTTCCATGTAGAACCCTTTCCACAGAGGGTTCTACCTGGAAGCCAAAAGGATTATTTCTACCCGGAACCAAAAAGGGTTATCCTATGGGGCCAGCCAAAGAACCGTTATGGAACACTTTTTTCAAGTGTAGTCTAATGTGAAATCTGACATACAATAAAAATCATCTTGGTATACTACTTTTTATAAATCAACCAATACATTTTCTATGAGTTTTTCAATATATTTCCTACCTCGTTTTCATTATAAGAACGTTTTGAAGTTCGGTTGTAAGATTCGAACTGCGCGCAAAGATTTGTTGCACTGTTCTCTCTCTAGGTAAAATATCTTGGCACATAGGACCCATTTACCCAGCTCTTTTGAATGTGACACATTCTTATGTTGGCAATTGCGTCACGTTTCGCCTTGGCTCCGATCCAAGACCACAAGTCACGTTGAATTTCAACGTGAGCTAGTCAACCCTCTACTCCATTTTGTATTTTTTTCTCCCGCAGTTTAGCCTACGTTTCATTTAGGTACAGTCATCTCCCGCTCGAAATGTTCTCAATGGGACTGGCTAGGCACAAAATGCTTTTTTGTTGCTTTGTGCCATTTTCAAATAGTTTGACCTATAGCTGATATTACTATTTAGGACAGTAGGTTACATATCAAGCATAAGGTCCATGTTAGTCTATTATGTTAGTATAGTTAGTCTATTGCGCTATCTATTAGTATTAGTCCAAATTAACATGAATTACTTATTCTAACTAACATTAATTACAATGTTAGTATAAATAAACTCATATTTAATGAAAATGAATTAAAACATGTGCAAAGCTTTATTAATACACTATTATAGTAGGCCATATATGGACAACAACAAGGCTGCGTTTACACAGGCAGACAATTCTGATATTTTTTCCCCGAATTGGTCTTTTGACCAATCAAATCAGCTCTGAAAAAGAGCAGATTTGGGCTGCCTGTGTAAACTGCAGCCAAAGTGGCATGTTATTATTGATGATTTATGTCTTGTTATACCTTTAATTTATGTGTTTAGTCTCCTGGTCTTACACTCTCACATAGAGATAAATTATGTCAATAATAGACATTGGGGCGGCAGGGTAGCCTAGTGGTTAGAGTGTTGGACTAGTAACCGAAAGGTTGCAAGTTCGAATCCCCGAGCTGACAAGGTACAAATCTGCCGTTCTGCCCCTGAACAGGCAGTTAACCCACTGTTCCTAGGCCATCATTGACTTGCCTAGTAAAATAAAGGTAAAATATATTTTTTTAAAAGAGATGTTTGCTTAGGCTATACAAATTGTTATATAATTTCCAGTGAATGACTGAGTGAGGTGTCTGTTTCTCAAACTAGACACTAATGTACTTGTCCTCTTGCTCAGTTGCCCACTGGGGCCTCCCACTCCTCTTTCTATTCTGGTTAGGGACAGTTTGTACTGTTCTGTGAAGGGAGTAGTACACAGCATTGTACAAGATCTTCAGTTTCTTGGGAATTTCTCGCATGGAATAGTCTTCATTTCTCAGAACAAGAATAGACTGATGAGTTTCAGAAGAAAGTTCTTTGTTTCTGGACATTTTGAGCCTGTAATTGAACCCACAAATTCTGATGCTCCAGATACACAACTAGTCTAAAGAAGGCCAGTTTTATTGCTTCTTTAATCAGACAACAGTTTTCATCCGTGCTAACGTAATTGAAAAAGGGTTTTCTAATGATCAATTATCCTTTTAAAATGATAAACTTGGATTAGCTAACACAACGTGCCACTGGAACGCAGGAGTGAAAAAATCAGCCGTTTCCAGTTACAATAGTCATTTACAACATCAACAATATCTACACTGTATTTCTGATCAATCTGATGTTATTTTAATGGACAAAAAATGTTCTTTTCAAGGGACTGTCTAAGTGACCCAAAACTTTTAAATGGTAGTGTATATGGTATCACTATTAAAGTAATATCTCCTTCCTTGTATCTTCATTACATACCAGTGTATCCCCTTCCTCATAGGTCCTTTCTCCTCTTTCAGTTATTACATAGGTTCTGTCATACTTGCATGGCTGTGGGGTGACATCATAGGGACTGTTTGTTCAGGGGCCAACACCCAACACCACTCCTCAGTCTGAGCTGAGGTTGTTCCAGGTTTCCAGACCAACGGCTATTGCTATTTATACATCAGCTGATGTAAAGACATACAGCATCACTTTCCAACCAAATTGGATATTGGCGACCAAAACATGGCAACTAGAGGTCATTTTTGAACATTTGTCTCTGAACTCGATTGTACTGCATTGTACTCTGCTTAACTTAACATAGGCCTACAATATTTTCTGGAGCTTGGATGCCGACTTTTCTGGGAGTAGTATTATCATAACACATAGCTGGCCGACCAGGCCCCCCCTTCCCCGAGATGAGTTTAAAACACAGACAAGTATGATCTGTAGAGCTGGCAAGGATGTGTTTGAGATATAGTCTTTGGTTAGAGTGCATTTTGTTAGTTGCACATATTCAAATAAGGGTTAGGCAGGATTCTTCCAGAAGAGAATGACTGGGCGTCTCCATTTGATTTCCAACTCAGTCATGGTGACGATTGTCTTATGACAGAGTAATGAGTTGACTCACTCACTGACTGTTCCCAATCTTGAGAACGTGCCCATGACAGTGTCCACGACTCTCTGAATTCAGCTGGTACCCTTTAAGAACAAATCAGTCTTTGCGCATTGCAGGGTTGGGCTCAATTAGAATTGAAGGCAGTCAATTCAGGAAACTGAAATGAAAATGCAAGGATTGAAAAAGGGGCATCTATTTTTAATGGCTTCTTAATTAACTGCAAAGGAGAAGCTATCCATGTCAAAGGTTTTATCACTTTGAATTCAAATTCAATTTGAATTGAGCCCAACCCTGGTGCATAGCGGTTTGAATACATTGTAATGTTTGGATTATCATCAGCAGACAATGAAGCTTCTCAGTGTTTGTGGGAAATGTGTCCCTCCATTGTTTTCCCTTGACCCTGTCCTTATTTACTGTCTATCTATTGTTCTCCAGGCCAGTCTTTAATCCTCCTGTCTGTCTAGAATAGAATTTAACCTTAATGTTTGTTAATTCTTCTGTTCACAACACAGTATTGCTAAGGACAGCACATTTGTCTATTAGCACATTGACCCATGTTGTCTACAGAGTACAGGACCTTTAGAAACACACACTTAGCACAACAGCCAATACCCTAACTGGCACAAAGTACAATGTATTATATGGTTGAGTAGACCCTATTATGTATTGTGTTGGATGATAATCATATAATTTAAAAATAGCTATCATTGGTTTGACATGTAGAATGTTTCAGAATAATCTCATAAATATGTATTGGTCTTGTAAAAAAAACTACAGAAATCAGTCACTTTTGCGCTATCATTACAATACTATCCTATACTGAATCCTATTTGTCAAACTCAGGATGTGGAACAATTTTCTTAAAGGAAAAAAAAATGGAGAAATCTTGTCAATCGGCTTCTGGGTGTGAGGAAGCTCTGAAATGAAATACTTGCAGGCTTATATGCCCCAAGATGGTAAATGTGCACATGTATCGTAGGAGGCACTCCAGAGGACACAGTTCACAGTTTCATTTCTACAGGAAGTCTATAGTAAGAGGAAGCAGAGAACCACAGGGAGGAGGACCTCAGTTCACACGTGTAGGGGGTTTCATATGCCCTTCTGACAGAATTAACCAAGGCTCACAGATACTACAGAAAGTATACGTTTATACGCTCATGGAGACCATACAGTATGTCCCACATGCTAGTATCAGAAGCACATGGGGTTTCATTTGATGGTTGTCAGAAATGCAGGACACCCCATAATATTAAAATGCTATTTTAAAATGCATACTATTTTCAGGAAATTCTCACGATGATCCTATAAATTAGGACATTCACTGCCTTTGCTGGCTCCTGTGTGGTTCTGATAGTGATACCACATCATCAGACTTTGGCTGCAGGGAAAGAAGGGAGGCAGGCTGTCAGATTCCAGTAGTGACATGTCTGCTGCTACCGTCGATCCATTGAAAATATAAGAGTACTACTACCACTCATTTTCTGTCTCCCCAAGGCTCAATATCATACTCCCTCAACATTCAGCCATGTAGGATATATTGCAACCCAAGCTGTGCAGAGCAATAATGGTACGGCAATAACAAGCCCCCCCATACCTCCAACCTGCCCCATGCTCCAGTAATGAAAGGAGAGGGGGACTGAGGGGGTTCAATTTCATGGGGGGTGAGTGGGGATCGGTGGGGTTCAGGGGGGTAGGTTGGAGAGGGAGAGAGTGCAGCAGCTGGATATTGTCAGGGGGTGCACTGGGGGAGTAAAATATCAGGGTGAACTGGTTTAAGATGAACTATGCCTGGAAAGGCCAGGCATGGTGTTTATTTTTTGGGGGGCTAGCAGGACTGTTTTTGGGGGGGCTGGCAGGACTGTCTTTTGGGGGGCTAGCTTGACTGTTTTTTGGGGGGCTAGCAGGACTGTTTTTTGGGGGCTGGGAGGTTCTGTGGTGTAGAGCGCAGACTTTCAATTTCACTCTCTTCCTTTGGAGTGAGCTACAGTATGTCCTGTTGTGCGTGTATGAGTGTGTGTGCATGCTCGTGTGTGTATAGATACAGTATAGACATTTCTAGAGACAGTATACAGTGGATTCAGAAAGTATTCAGGCCCCTTGACTTTTTCTACATTTTGTGACATTACAGCCTTGTTCTAAAATGTATGAAAAATAAATAAATGTTCATCAATCTACAATACCCCATAATGACCAAGCAAAAAAAGGTTTTTAGACATTTTTGCTAATTTATTAAACATAAAAAACAGAAATACCTTATTTACTTAAGTATTCAGACCCTTTGCTATGAGACTCGAAATTGAGCTCAGGTGCATCCTGCTTCCATTGATCATCCTTGAGATGTTTCTCCAACTTGATTGCAGTCCACCTGTGGTAAATTCAATTGATTGGACATGATTTGGAAAGGCACACACCAGTCTTTATAAGGTCCCACTGTTGACAGTGCATGTCAGAGCAAAAACCAAGCCATGAGGTTGAAGGAATTGTCCATAGAGCTCCGAGACATGATTGTATCGAGGCACAGATCTGGGGAAGGGTACCAAAAACTTTCTCAAGCATGGAAGGTACCCAAGAACGCAGTGGCCTCCATCATTCTTAAATGGAAGAAGTTTGGAACCCCCAAGACTCTTCCTAGTGCTGGCCACGAGGCCAAACTGAGTAATCGGGGGAGAAGGCCCTTGGTCAGGGAGGTGACCAAGAACCCGATGGTCATAATGACATGGCTTCACAGTTCCTCTGTGGAGATGGGAGAATATTTCAGAAGGACAACCATCTCTGCAGCACTCCACCAATCAGGCCTTTATGGTAGAGTGGCCAGATGGAAGCCACTCATCAGTAAAAGGCACATGACAGCTCATTTGGAGTTTGCCAAAAAGCACCTAAAGACTCTCAGACCATGAGAAACAAGATTCTCTGGTCTGATGAAATCAAGATTGAACTCTTTGGCCTGAATGCCAAGCTTCACATCTGGAGGAAACCTGGCACCATACTTACAGTGAAGCATGGTGGTGGCAGCATCATGCTATGGGGATGTTTTCCAGCGGCAAGGACTGGAAGACTCAAGTCTGTAATCGTTGCCAAAGGTGCTTTAACAAAGTAATGAGTAAAGGGTCTGAATACATACGTGCATGTTACAGTGCCTTGCGAAAGTATTCGGCCCCCTTGAACTTTGCGACCTTTTGCCACATTTCAGGCTTCAAACATAAAGATACAAAGCGCCCAATTTTTCAGTTTTTGATTTGTTAAAAAAGTTTGAAATATCCAATAAATGTCGTTCCACTTCATGATTGTGTCCCACTTGTTGTTGATTCTTCACACAAAAAATACAGTTTTATATCTTTATGTTTGAAGCCTGAAATGTGGCAAAAGGTCGCAAAGTTCAAGGGGGCCGAATACTTTCGCAAGGCACTGTATATTTAAATTATTTTGGTTTTATACATTTGTAAGAGTGTCTAAAAACCTGCTTTTGCTTTGTCATTATGGGGTATTGTGTGTAGATTGATGAGGGGGGAAAAAACGATTTAATCCATTTTAGAATAAGTCTGTAACGTAACAAAATGTGGAAAAAGTCAAGGTCTGAATACTTTCCGAATGCACTGTATACAGGTGTGTGTGTCTGTATTTAGGGTACCGAGTCGTCTGTTATTTTCAGTGTGTCTGTGGTTTAAGGTGATGAGGTCCCTGCTCTTTGAAAGGTGTTTTTCCAGTAAATGTATTTGTGTCGTTGGGCCAAGTAGATAACTCTAGCCTTTGTTTTCTTCCCAACGTGTGTGTATGATGGGAAGTGGCCCTGTCTTAATGACACCCTAAACCAATAGCCCATTTTCTACTTTACCTATGTAATCCAACATCTTTAAGGTAAAGTGTTGGGCAAAATGTGTACATTTCAGACCCAAATGCTCTCACGCAAACTAGCCTTGAATAGCATGTCTGTTCATTGTCTTTTGGAGGTCAGGTGTAATGCTGTTATGATTCCTATGGTGTGTTTTTATCCTTATCTTCATCTGGTCCTCATCTGGTCTACATCTGGTCACAGTGTATAGGGCCCAGACCTGCGTGTGTATGTGTAAGCATGTGAGCGTAGGTGAGTGAGGTCGTGCGTGCAACTAGCAAGGACACTCTCTCCTCCAGCTGGAAGGAGTTTGCTTGAACTGCTGGACAGCAGTGATGATGAGGCTTTATGGGTGAAAGTATGTGTCAAACTCATCCCACGGAGGGCCGGGTGTCGGCAGGTTTTCGCTCCTCCCATGCACTTGATTGATTCATTAAGAGCACTAATTAGTAAAGAACTCTCCTGGTTGTCCAGGTCTGAATTGAAAGAGAATCCCCCAAAAAACAGCAGACACTACGCCCTCCATGGATTGAATTTGACACCCTTGGGTTAAAGTAAGAGAGAATACATCCAGATAACTGAGTGTATTCTGTAAGGGGAAACATTAGGGCGAGGGGCAGAGAGACCCTGTGCTGGGGTCCGCTCAATTGTTAAAGGGAGGTAGGGTGTTGATGGTGACTGGGTCAAGTGGGCTCATCTCCGCTCATATAGCTCTGGTCTGGAGTGAGTCTGATCTTATGAACCTGACTGAAAGAGAGAGAGGGAGAGACAAAGTGTGTGTGTAGATCTCCACGGACCTACTCGCTGGAACAATGGGCCTTGAGCAGTGAGCAGGGTTGAGTAGGAGACGTCTGGCTATCTGCTCCAGAATAATGTTTAAATTACACCTCCGTTAAAGAGACCCTCAGTGAGTTCTATTTCACTGGAGGACTGACGGGATTCAAGATCAGGTAGGTCCTTGCGGGGTTGACCAATGGCATGTATGTGTGCACGTGTGTGCATACCTCTGTGGTTGCTTGTGTGTATTTATGTTTGGAAACTGTATGTGCTTGTTTGATAGAGCTGTACAGCAGGGGCCAATTCTAAATCACCAAGTAGAGGTAGTGGACAAAAGTTGCTACTATGATGAGTGCTTTGGGAGTAGTGGTGTGTTACAGTGCTAATGCATTAGCAATCATCAACAAATAGCACGTTTAAAACTTTTGGGGGTTTGGTAATAATAATGTTTGGTGACAAGTAAAGCAAACAAAGGATAAGTCATCATCAAGACAGTTTGAGTTTCATACTCTTGTTTTTATCTTTGCTTTAGTGCAAGAGAGAACTGTTTAAGCCCTGAGGCTATGATTTAATTAGGTGTGTTTTCCGCCACACTGATTCTCAACAAGGGGACCCCACAGGGGTGCGTGCTCAGTCCCCTCCTGTTCATCCATGACTGCGTGGCAACGCAGGTCTCCAACTCAAATTGCCAAGTTTTCTGACGACATAACAGTGGTAGGCCTGATTGTCAACAATGACGAGACCGCCTACAGGGAGGAGGTTGAGGGCCCTGGTGGAGTGGTGCCAGGAAATTAACCATTGCCTTTTGTATCACATTCCAATGATAAAACTGGGGGGGACAAGAGGACAAGTACATTAGAGTGTTTAGTTTGAGAAACAGATGCCTCACAAGTCCTCAACTGGCAGCTTCATTAAATAGTACCCGCAAAACACCAGTCTCAACGTCAACAGTGAAGAGGCAACTCTGGAATGCTGGCCTTCTTGGCAGAGTTCCTCTGTCTAGTGTCTGTTCTTTTGCCCATCTTAATATTTTATTTTTATTGGCCAGACTGAGATATGGATTTTTCTTTGCAACTCTGACTAAAAGGCCAGCATCCCAGAGTCGCCTCTTCACTGTTGACGTTGAGACTGGTGTTTTGCGGGTACTATTTAATGAAGCTGCCAGTTGAGGACTTGTCATCTGTTTCTCAAACTAGACACTCTAATGTACTTGTCCTCTTGCTCAGTTGTGCACCGGAGCCTCCCTACTCCTCTTTCTATTCTGGTTAGAGACAGTTTGCGCTGTTCTGTGAAGGGAGTAGTACACAGCGTTGTACGAGCTCTTCAGTTTCTTGGCAATTTCGAACATGGAATAGCCTTCATTTCTCAGAACAAGAATAGACTGACGAGTTTCAGAAGAAAGGTCTTTGTTTCTTGACATTTTGAGCCTGTAATCAAATCCACAAATGCTGATGCTCCAGATACTCAACTAGTCTAAGTAAGGCCAGTTGTATTGCTTCTTTAATCAGGACAACAGTTTTCAGCTGTGCTAACATATTTGCAAAAGGGTTTTCTAATGATCAATTAGCCTTTTAAAATTATAGACTTGGATTAGCTAACACAACATGCCATTGGAACACAGGGGTGATGGTTGCTGATAATGAGCCTCTGTATGCCTATGTAGATATTCCATTAAACATCAGCCGTTTCCAGCTACAATAGTCATTTACAACATTTCACTGTGTTTCTGATCAATTTTAATTCATTTTAATGGACAAAACATTTGCTTTACTTTCAAAAACAAGGACATTTCTAAGTGACCCCAAACTTTTGAACGGTAGACATTGCTCTATGGTGCATACCAGAGTTATGTTGTTTATCTTGCTGGAATCCTACAGGACATAGCGTGGCACAAAGTCACGGGTTCTCTTTAGCCTGACATTTCAAAGATTTTAGAGTATGGCCCAATGATGTGTCAGCATATTCCTTGTTGTTTTGATCTAGACGGACTCTGGTTGATTTTAGTTGATTTTAGTTTTACGATTATGTTGGAGATTAAGGACCCTGTCCTCGAGATCTCCAGAACAAGTCCTCCCGAGACAATTTTTTTGTCCTGGGAAATCTTCGATTGGCATTGAAACAACTGAACCAGCCTGCACTGAATTGTACTCTTTTACTGCCACCAAGTGTTTGTAAAAGGGTACAACGTTGTTTGGAAAGTTGGAAAACGTGATATGTGAACGAGCTGCTACCAGCAGTGAACAGGCACTACAGTTACAACAAGTAGCTTTATCTCTATCTGCTGGATGCAATGCTGCATTGCGAGCAAATGGAAGGGAGGGGCCCATTGACTCTATGTATGGTGTAGGGAGGAACCCAGGACATTATTTTTTTGTACCAAACCCTCTTGAAAATTGGGAACATATAGTTCTATTTGCTGCAGCATTCCTCGTCTGAATTAGCCTGTTTACACATTCCCTTGCTGTAGTCATGGAGCTGTCAATCTCTCAACTCATCATTTAAATGACACTTAAGAGGAGATTTAGATTGATGTGCTTTCACAGTAGGCTACATTGTCTTGACCCTTGTAAAAACAAAATGGGGCCCAACCGCTCTCTGTGCCATGGTCACATTTGGACCAAGGTTACATCTTGCCAGGGGGCATCTGCAGCAAAACCCCATGGTCATCATAGATTTTCTTCTCTATGGGAGTGATAGCGTGTTGCGTGCCGTGTCAATTTGCTCTGTTCAGACTGTATATGAACAGTGTATTCTACATATTTAAACCAGGCTTACCGGGCTGTCAGAAACAAATTGACACGTTAAAAACAACCTTTTGTTTTTAATGTAATGCATGCTAGTGTCAACTCTTAGAAACAAAGTGCTATCTGCAACTTAAAAGGTTTCTTTGGCGGTCCACATAGGATAATCCTTTGAGGAACCCTCATTGGTTCCAAATAGAACCGTTTTGGGTTCCATGTAGAACCCTTTCCAGAGAGGGTACTACATGAAATGATTCTACCTGGAACCAAAAAAGGTTCTCCTATAGGGACAGCCAAAGAGCCCGTTTGTCACCCTTTTTTTCTAAGAGTGCAGAATCATGTAAGCCTAAACCTTTTCGTCAGTCTCGTTTGACAGCAGTCAATGACCTAAGCGTACTGTATGTACCTTATGGTACTTTGCATTGTGTGATCTCTATGCTCAAGTGAAGTCACATTCCATGACATGTTAGAACAGAACAAATGCGAAACTGCTTGCCTGAAACCAGGGATAACTCCTCACGGCATGGCTACACCCATTCAGTCTGTACTCCTCTGTTTCGATAGGGGATGTTTTTGATGCAGGGGAAGAGGCTGCTATCTCCATGCCTGTGTCACCCCCCCCCCCGTCAAAAAAATACCCCAGGCTCACTTTTCCAATTCCTGTTTTCTGTCGCTGCCATCGTTTTTTTCCATTGCCTTGTTCAGTCCCCTCTGGTGGATCTGTCAATAAGCCAGTCATGACAATGACACGTGGAATTGTTCATTACCTTGCCCCAGGGCACTATATAGTTCACTACCCATGCCTCTTTTCCACTCTTGTTCACACCCTCTCTCTCTCTCGGATTCTCTCTATTTGTTCCTGTCCTGTTCAGACGAAGCCTGCTGTGTTCCCTAGCTGTCTGTACTGCTGTTTAGCGAGAAGTAGAGCTGTGTAGGATTGAGCAGGACAACGTGTGACCACGTAGAACAGTCTAGGGCTGTGTGTAGGGCTGTATCAGCAGGGCACAAGGGCTGTGTTGGGCTGGCAGAGGTAGGGCTCTCCCATGGCCTACCCTCAGTGCCCAGCCCCTGGGTCCTACACCATGGTCATCATCCCTCTCCGGAGCAGCCTCTACAGTCTTGACGCCCTACGCTTCTACCTATGGGTGAGACCTGTGTGTGTGTGTGTGTGTGTGTGTGTGTGTGTGTGTGTGTGTGTGTGTGTGTGTGTGTGTGTGTGTGTGTGTGTGTGTGTGTGTGTGTGTGTGTGTGTGTGTGTGTGTGTGTGTGTGTGTGTGTGTGTGCCCGAGTGTGTGTTGATACTTATCAGGGGCTTCAGTTTGACAGATTCATAGGTAAAATATGCTGGCGTGAGTGCACACCGTGTCTCTGTCTGACTGACTGACTTATTGCACCATACAGTATGTTCTGCATATTACCAAAGTGAGCGTATCAAGACAGGAAGGCAGGCGTGTGCATTTCACATGGTCTTATTTCAACGAGGATTATGTAGAGAACTGCAGCTGCGATTATAGATAGCCAGTGTCTGTTTGACATGAAATGAGAGAGGGAGTTACAATGAGGCAATCAATTACAAGCGTCATAGACACAAGCTATTGTATTGAGTTTGTATTGAGTAACACCAGCCAATAGTATCAAATCAAATCAAATGTATTTATATAGCCCTTCTTACATCAGCTGATATCTCAAAGTGCTGTACAGAAACCCAGCCTAAAACCTCAAACAGCAAGCAATGCAGGTGTAGAAGCACGGTGGCTAGGAAAAACTCCCAAGAAAGGCCATAACCTAGGAAGAAACCTAGAGAGGAACCAGGCTATGTGGGGTGGCCAGTCCTCTTCTGGCTGTGCCGGGTGGAGATAATAACAGAACATGGCCAAGATGTTCAAATGTTCATAAATGACCAGCATGGTCAACTAATAATAATAATCACAGGCAGAACAGTTGAAACTGGAGCAGCAGCACGGCCAGGTGGACTGGGGACAGCAAGGAGTCATCATGCCAGGTAGTCCTGAGGCATGGTCCTAGGGCTCAGGTCCTCCAAGAGAGAGAAAGAAAGAGAGAATTAGAGAGAGCATACTTAAATTCACACAGGACACCGGATAGGACAGGAGAAGTACTCCAGATATAACAAACTGACCCTAGCCCCCCGACACATAAACTACTGCAGCATGAATACTAGTACACCCCAGGTTCTATCTGGATCTTCATTACACACATAAGGCTACACTCTTACATTTTTGTCATTGCATAAAATTACTCTATTCACTCCTTGTTTCATGAGGTAGTTCTAGTGTCATGGATACAGATCCATGTTATGTCTTCGAAAGGCAGAGCAGCAGGACTCCATTGCAAACAGCCACCCCGATGACAAATTCCCACATGTTTAGTCCAGCTCCTCACAGCTTCCTGGCAAAAGCCTCAAGATAGTATTACAGTCACACAGTAGTAGGCGACTCATCTACACTTTATTTCCATATCCAACACAACATACTTGTAGCTCTACCAACTTCCCTTTCCAACACAAATCTCCTATATGGAAAATAAAGCTAATTGAATTTGAATGTTGCCTAAATCTCATTTCTTGTTGTCTCAGATTAAGAGGCTAAAGAACTTGGAGAGGGAGCAGGACTCTCTGTGGACCGGGCTGCAGGTTCTGGAGCGAGCCCGAATATGGTACCGTCATAGACTGGAGAACAACAGATCAAGGCAGGCTAATGTGCGCACCGGGGCTGGAGCTAGGGCAATGGTGTGGGGAGGAGAGGTGAGTTACTACAGTGAGATTGTTTTACACATATAGACAGAGATACAGAACTTCGCAAATTGTTCTCCATATTGGCACCAAACAATGAAACGAGCAGTCTAACTAAAATTTTAAATGGGAATTTTATGCCTTGGAAACTCAAGCTGAGCTTGCATATTCTGTATATACAGTTTAAGTTGGAAGTTTACATACACTTAGGTTGGAGTCATTAAAACTCGTTTATCAACCACTCCACAAATTTCTTGTTAAATCAAATCAAATGTATTTATAAAGCCCTTCTTACATCAGCTGATATCTCAAAGTGCTGTACAGAAACCCAGCCTAAAACCCCAAACAGCAAGCAATGCAGGTGTAGAAGCACGGTGGCTAGGAAAAACTCCCTAGAAAGGCCAGAACCTAGGAAGAAACCTAGAGACGAACCAGGCTATGAGGGGTGGCCGGTCCTCTCCTGGCTATGCCGGGTGGAGATTATAACAGAACATGGCCAAGATGTTCAAATGTTCATAGATGACCAGCATGGTCAACTAATAATAATAATCACAGTGGTTGTCGAGGGTGCAACAGGTCAGCACCTTAGGAGTAAATGTCAGTTGGCTTTTCATAACCGATCATTCAGAGTATCTCTTACCACTCCTGCTGTCTCTAGAGAGTTGAAAACAGCAGTTCTGGGACAGGTAGCACATCCGGTGAACAGGTCAGTGTTCTATAGACGCAGGCAGAACAGTTGAAACTGGAGCAGCAGCACGATCTGGTGGACTGGGGACAGCAAGGAGTCATCAGGCCAGGTAGTCCTGAGGCATGGTCCTAGGGCCCAGGTCCTCTGAGAGAGAGAAAGAAAGAATTAGAGTGTCCTTAAATTCACACAGGACACCAGATAAGACAGGTGAAATACTCAAGGTATAACAGACTGACCCTAGCCCCCCGACAAATAAACTACTGCAGCATAAATACTGGAGGCTGAGACAGGAGGGGTTGGGAGACACTGTGGCCCCGTCCGACGATACCCCCGGACAGGGCCAAACAGGCAGGATATAACCCCACCCACTTTGCCAAAGCACAGCCCCCACACCACTAGAGGGATATCTTCAACCACCAATTTACCATCCTGAGACAAGGCCGAGTATAGCCCACAAAGATCTCTGCCACGGCACAACCCAAGGGGGGACGCCAACCCAGACAGGAAGATCACGTCAGTGACTCAACCCACTCAAGTGACGCACCCCTCCTAGGGACGGCATGGAAGAGCACTAGTAAGCCAGTGACTCAGCCCCTGTAATAGGGTTAGAGGCAGAGAATCTCAGTGGAGAGAGGGGAACCGGCCAGGCAGAGACAGCAAGGGCGGTTCGTTGCTCCAGTGCCTTTCCGTTCCCCTTCACACTCCTGGGTCAGACTTCACTCAATCATATGACCCACTGAAGAGATGAGTCTTCAATAAAGACTTAAAAGTTGAGACCGAGTGCGTCTCTCACATGGGTAGACACACCATTCCATAAATATGGAGCTCTATAGGAGAAAGCCCTACCTCCAGCTGTTTGCTTAGAAATTCTAGGGACAGTTTGGAGGCCTGCGTCTTGTGACTGTAGCGTATGTGTAGGTATGTACGGCAGGACCAAATCAGAATGATAGGAAGGAGCAAGCCCATGTAATGCTTTGTAGGTTAGCAGTAAAACCTTAAAAATCAGCCCTTGCCTTAACAGGAATCCCGTGTAGAGAGGCTAGCACTGGAGTAATATGATCAAATATTTTGGTTCTAGTCCAGATTCTAGCAGCCATGTTTAGCACTAACTGAAGTTTATTTAGTGCTTTATCCGGGTAGCCGGGAAGTAGAGCATTGCAGTAGTCTAACCTAGAAGTGACAAAAGCATGGATACATTTTTCTGCATCATTTTTTAACAGAAAGTCTGATTTTTGTTACGTAGATGGACAAAAGCTGCCCTTGAAACAGTCTTGATATGTTTGTCAAAAGAGAGAGAGAGATAGTATTGGCAATCAGTTTGGACATCTACTTCATGCATGACAAAAGTTATTTTTCCAACAATTGTTTACAGACAGATTATTTAACTTACAATTCACTGTATCACATTTCCAGTGGGTCAGAAGTTTACATACACAAGTTGACTGTGCATTTAAACAACTTGGAACATTTCTGAAAATTATGTCATGGCTTTAGAAGCTTCTTATAGGCTAATTGACATCATTTGAGTCAATTGGAGGCATACCTGTGGATGTATTTCAAGGCCTACCTTCAAACTCAGTGCCTCTTTGCTTGACATCATGGGAAATTCAAAAGAAATCAGCCAACACCTCAGAAAAACAATTGTAGACCTCCACAAGTCTGGTTCATCCTTGCGAGCAATTTCCAAACGCCTGAAGGTACCACGTTCATCTGTTCAAACAGTATTATGCAGTATTAACACCATGGGACCATGCAACCATCATACCTCTCAGGAAGGAGACGCATTCTGTCTCCTAGAGATGAACGTAATTTGGTGCAAAAAGTGCAAAGTGATGAAACAAAAACAGAATTGTTTGGCCATAATGACCATCGTTATGTTTGGAGGAAAAAGAGGGAGGCTTGCAAGCCGAAGAACACCATCCCAACTGTTAAGCACGGAGGTGGCATCATCATGTTGTGGGTGTGCTTTGCTGCAGGAGGGACTGGTGCACTTCACAAAATAGATGGCATCATGAGGTAGGAAAATTATTTGGATATATTGAAACAACATTTCAAGACATCAGTCAGGAAGTTAAAGCTTGGTCGCAAATGGGTCTTCCAGATGGACAATGACCCCAAGCATACTTCCAAAGTTGTGGCAAAATGGCTTAAAGACAGCAAAGTCAAGGTATTGGAGTGGCCATCACAATGCCCTGACCTCAATCCCATAGAAAATATGTGGGCAGACCTGAAAAAGCATGTGCGAGCAAGGAGGCCTACAAACCTGACTCAGTTACACCAGCTCTGTCAGGAGGAATGGGCCACAATTCACCCAACTTATTGTGGGAAGCTTGAGGAAGCCTACCCAAAACATTTGACCCAAGTTAAACAATTTAAAGGCAATGCTAGCAAATACTAATTGAGTGTATGTAAACTTCTGGCCCACAGTGAATGTGATGAAAGAAATAGAAGCTGAATAAAATCATTTTCTCTACTATTATTCTGACATTTCACATTCTTAAAATAAAGTGGTGATCCTAACTGACCTAAGACAGTGAATCTTTACTAGGATTAAATGTCAGGAACTTAAATGTATTTGGCTAAGGTGTATGTAAACGTCCGACTTCAACTGTATATGTCTTTACAAGCTAACAAGTGTCGTTAAACCGTACATTCGATAATAAACTTATCCCTCTGTACAGGGGATGTCATCGTGCCTCCTGCGTTCTCAGATCCAGAGGGTGAATGGATCTCTGGGTAGTCTGATGATTGAGCCTAGCGTAACCAGCTGTCCATCCTCTCGGAAGAGGGGCGGGGTCGAGGTATCAGACAATGAGCTACGGTGGCAGAACACGGTACTGGTTCAGGTGAGAGAGAACCCCTTTAGTGTCTTTATCCTTGATCTCCAACCCTGGTTTTGGAGAGCTAACGGGTGTGCTGGCTTGTTTATTTCACAGCCTAGCACTAAAGCATCCTCCTTCAGTTCTTTTGATTCATGTGAGTGGGTAGATTAGGTCAATTTTTCCTGTGTTTTATTTTGGCAGGTGGTGAGCGAGAAGAATTTTCAAATCTCCCTGTTGGAGCTGGAGAGAGACCGCCTTTTGCAAGAGCTGAGTGTGCATCTAGGTGTGGAAGTGTAGTGGGCATCCTGACTGAGTTATTTGAGTTTGTACATTGCTATCAAGCCCATTTCACTTTTATCCCACATGAGCGCACACACGCGACTGAACACCACTTCATAACTCTTCAACTAAAGTTATTCCAATCTTTGTCCGGATTTCATTGTCTCTCATCACTGTAAATATGCTTGTAAAATAATAATTCAATATACTGTATGTACAAAGACTGAGTGTGTTATTGTCTTGTTTTCTTCAGTCCTGTTGGCTGAATAACCAGACTGACATGTAGGATCATTACCTCAGGCTCGTCCTCAAATTCCAAACCTATACGCAAATGCCAAGTGGTCTTAGTTTAATTATGTTTGTCTGTCATGTACCGCCTGTGAAACACAGAGCAACACCAAACATCCCCAGAAGGGGGCAGTAAACCCTCAGCTATGGTGAAAGGTGAAGGTGAATTCAGCATGCATATGCTGCAGTTCAAAATCTACAATCAGAACATAAGCAGAGACAAACTATAATATTTAGATGATTGTCAAGTTATATATATATATTTTTTTAAAGAGATTGAAAAGGTGTCTCCAAGTACACTGCAATCTGATACACCAACTCCTTGTGCAGTAGATTTGTCTCCGGGAAGTAGCTAGTACCCTGCCAGCACCCTGTACCCTCTCTGTCAACGTTCATCATAGTTCACATTTCCGCCCCAAGCCTGTGAGGTTTCTGTCGATACACGTTACCAATCCTCCACTGGTGGTCCCGCACTGATGTTGCCTCAGCTGATAAGACTTATCTATCCTCTCTATCACTGACACATGGCTGGCTCGCACACACACACACACACACCTTGCGAGGATAAACACACTAAGGCAGCCATGCCCTGCACTCAATCTATTTGCACAAACACTATCAGACTAAATATCATTCCCCTATTCCATTCAGTATAGTGTGGCTGTATGCTGGCGTTTATGGGCTATCATGAACAGGAGCTTTGGGAATGTTACTTTGCGATTACTAGTGCAGTCTATCACATGGCAGCAGGCCTATTTATCAAACGTTCTATTTCTTCCTTATGTTTTCTCCCTACTCCTGTTTTCATTGTTCTCGCCATCTTCTGGAGACGTGGACCATTCTTGTTGTGGGGGATTGTCATCAGAGAGAATGGCGGTATCATTGTCCCCCAGAGAGTGTTTATCCTGTACCTATACTGGCCCAAGTGTCTCTGCTCACTTTTTTGTCCCAGAGAAGTGATGTTGCCACTGTTTGTCTGTGTTTGGAATTATACATAGGACTTACACCAAGGACTTATAGTAATCCCAAACAGAGAGCGAGAGAGGCAGGGCACGGGGATGGACATACCCAAGTACTGCACGTTTAGCGGGGCACATATCATGTGCTATCGTTGGCCAAAGCTTTCAGATTATGACGACTGCCTGAAACTCGCATTTGAAAAGCAGCTATTGGACTGAGAGAGGAGGCTTTGCTCAGTCAGCCAGGCCAAGGAAAGTTGAATGCTACTGAATTGTCACATCAACACATCAAATACAGTATGTTGCACACACTGTATTTGTAAAGTGCACATTTCTTTGGCCCGAACAATAATGATAAAATTGCATTCGTAAACGCAACCACGTACAGACCCTTTGTAACAAGACAAAAAGGAAACATCCATTATGGAAGATGCTTTCAAATAAGTAGGTCCCTGTTCCCTCTCTACAGACCGACACTGAACCATCAAGAACATGGTACCAGCACTGAGCTAATTATTGGTTCGAATTCACACTGCAGAGCCAAACAACCTTTTATTGAGGATGTCATGCTTCTATGACACTTGACAATCTTTCTTCCTTGCCAGCATGGTTCATTGACTTTCAACTCTGCTGGTCTCCCACTCAACCTATCCTGTACCCAACCTGTTGTGATGTTTTCTTTTTCTTTTTTTCTGTGTTTTTCCTAGAGCTGTATTGATTTGTATCTATGGTTTTTCCTATGAAGGAGAATTAGGATATACGTGCACCCACTCCCCTGCAGGTCTGTAGTGGTGTGAAATGTAAACAGATACATAGTTTGGTGGCTTCCTCTCGGGTGCTGCGGGTTTTTAATGCATTCCACAGACTATTAGGACGGAGAACTTCCTGCACACCCTCAGATGGCACCCTCAGATGGTTACTAGCTTTGAAGTACTCAGGAAGTCTAATAGACTTCACTGGGGGTCTAAATTAATCTATAACATCTCCAAGATGTTTTTATCTCCAAGATGTATTACAGTAAAACAGTAGTGTTGTGTTTGCATCAACAAAGTCCTGTGTATTTTCTTTTCATGGCTGCCTGGTAGATAATGGATGTGTTTGTTTATGACAACTCGATAATGGTGTCCATTTTATTAACAAAGGGATACTGAAAATACTGTACATCCTATTTTAATACTCATTGTAATACAGTGTCCCAAAAGGGCGCCATACAAAGAAAAGAAGTGTCGCTTTTCATCACTGCCAAAGATTATGCTAAAATGTATTAAAAAGTGTCCAAAGTTTCAATCATCCACACATAATAAAGTGTGATAGATATTAACCTATTAGTCAGAGTGTAGAGTGTAAACAGACATGAGACACACACTTCCGATGGATACACCACTCCAGGCTCTCCTGTCATCAAGGCATTGATGTTCAGGCCTACTCTCCCCTGGACTGAGTTCAAATGCTGAAAGGATGGATGACTCAAATCCACTTGCTTTCAGTCCATCACATCCGTGTCAAATAGCTAAGGATGTAATATTATTAATTTGCTCTAAGAAAAAAGTTTGGGGACCCCCCCCCCCCAATCATTTTACTGGCACACTGAGTCACTGACACAACTGAAAATGTCATAAGGAATGTAGACCTACACAATTATATCTCTAGTGGCCTGTTTTCGAGTGTGATGCGATGACACTGTACATGAACAAGGAAGTGCAAAGCACGTACTGTACCTATGCAAAATATATTTGGGTTAAGGTCATTCTAAGTCTCACACTGGTTTACAAAGGCAAACCAAAATACCCTAATGCCCGGGACTCCATGAGAGAAACATTGTGCAACTTTTAACCTGATTTAGCATCTGATAGCAGGCTTTACAGATGCACTGTCTTGTTGCTTTTTGTCAAAATCAAGTAATATAAATGTTCATTGAAATTAATGATAGAGTACACAGTTCATTCATATATAACTTTCATGTCATTTCTTTTTTTTTACCAAACTTCAACAAGGGTAGCCTAAAGTGATAGGAAATCAAGTTTATTCGTTTTACAGAGTTCTAGAAACTCAACTCTCCACTGTCGCTGTTCTTTGACTCGCCGTCGCTGTAGCATTCTGTCATCTTTGGCACGGGCGCACGGCTGCGCATCTCTCCAGCTGACATTTCAACTATCCCACCACCACTGGACACGTTGACATCTAACAGACTCTGCAAGTGTTTTATGTAGTATATTGCAGCACGCAGTGTCTCCACTTTGCTGAGCCTTTTGTCCTCGAACTCTTGGGGAAGATGCTCCCGGAGCCGTGCGTAACCCTCGTTTACACAGCGCACCCGTTGCCGTTCCCTTTCGTTCCTTTTTCGAATGAACGCTGGTTCGAATGAATAGTCATATACACCGATGTGCCTGCGGAATGGGAAATATGAGAGACTCCCTGCGAATCTCTGACCGTACACAGGATCCAGGTAGGTTGTCGTGTTCAGGGGAAAGGGAAGTCCAAGCGTGTCCTTGTAATGCGCTATCTGGTGATTCATGGAGAGACCGAGCGCTATGGGCTGGACATATGGGATGCGCTCATATAATCCCTTCTTCTGTTCCGACATCTCTCTGCAAAGAAAAAAAATATTTAGGGTTGAATTATACTTATGATATAGGCTATTCATTATAACACAATACTATTAGATTAGCCTGTAATCATGAAATGTATGAAGCTCATCCAACCCATGGTTGTATTGGAAACTAGGCTATTTCTAACTTTCATGCGTCTTAATTTTGTTTTTAAAAGCATTCGAAATTACAGTGTAAAATCCATGGCACAGACAAGAACATTTCCATTAATTCCACAATTGAATTCATGACCTGAGCTTTACCTTCTCACAGAGTCTTCATAATCATCTCTCATCGTGCGTTGTCGCCTTTCCCCGTTTATGTTTGTCTATTAAAGTATGCAGCTAAAATTGTAACCTGTTCGAAAGCAAGTTGTCGCATCCCCATTCCCTCTGTCTGTGACAATCTCTAGTTTTTGTTGGTTATCATGCCAGGTGGGTGTGATCCTATTCTGGGCGGGGAGAAAGGGATAGCAACACTTTCTCTCAAAACAAAACTACAGTATGCTATGTATATGAGTAGACATGTATTACTGAACAAAATTGAATAATTGGGGATATACTTTTGACAGCAACATGATAGGGATAGTGGGGACAACGGGAGATATTTATTGAATAAGCATCTAAGTCAATTCGCTTAAGTTACGTTTACAAAGTTGTTGAACTGTGTAGCCTAAAAAAACTTTTTGTTAGGGTCCGTGATAAAAGAAAAGAAAACAGAGAGGCTTTGGCAAATGACCTCAGATCAGATGTTTGTCCTGCAGCGCTGCATCTTGCTTGCGCATGCTCAGTGTGTCACGCTGTCATGGACCCGGAGAGGAAGCTTTTTGGTATGTTAGCTTTTGTTTTCTTAAAATGTTCACTTACTGTATGCTAAAAAAATGTATATCTATTGCATGAATATATAACATCACAGCATTGTCTTTGAATCGTCAACTTGAGCTATACGCTCAAATAGGCATCGTAAGGTTTGTTAGATCAAATTGTTAGTTTTTCTTGATTCTCGTCAACTAGCTAACGTTACTGTTAGCTAGCTATTCTTAGCAAGCTAGATGGATAAATAGCCAGCTAACTACAATGCCAATTGTATTCATGTGGCTAAAAGGTGCAATATGCAGAAATCGTTTCTCATTTTCCTAATAGTTTGCCTAATTTAAGTTTGTGTCTAAACAAACAATGGATAGTGTAGATAATACTTTTTTTCATTAAACCAATCATTATTTTGTATTGAAGCTGGTGTACAAAACCGAAAGATTAAAAAAACAACCTTCTTACATTTGCTTTCAACGAGAAAGACTGATCTATAAGTCACATTTCAGGTCGCCCACAAAGTTAGCTTACATATTGCATACTTTGTTGATAGGGTCTCAGGTCAGTGGCTCTGATTTGGTCTGTAACATGTTCTATGAAAGAGATATCTTGCTGTTAGATAGCTAACTCATGCATTGTGTCATATTTTGCAACATATTTTGGTGAATGTGACAATTGATGATTGATCTCTATCCTCTCCAGCCGGCAGAATGCACACATTTCACACTATCTTGGATGAGCACACACTACCGAAGTCAGGTATCCAAACACTGTGATAGACTTTCCACACACATTTCCGTTTTTTTTTTGTCAGCCTCAAATGGGATATTACACAGTTTTTTCTAACACCTTTGACTTTTGTTGATTCCTCTCCAGAATGAATGACATGAACCTCAGCCCTGTTGGGATGGACCAGTTAAGTGTGCCCTCTGTGAGTGCCAGTCATATGGGTCTACCCACCTCCCCAACACACAACCCCATCACTACAACAGGTAAAACACATTCACTTATCTGGTTAAACTATATTTTCTTAATTTGTTTACATATTTATTGCAAATATAGTTGTTGATACAATGATCAATACATACATTTTCTTCAGGCATGTCTGTGGCTATACCCAGCCTGGGGCCCTCTCTTGGGTCTCTGCCCTCTGCTCTGTCACTCATGCTGCCAATGGGTCCTCTTGGTGACAGAGGGGTCATGTGTGGCCTTCCAGAGAGGAACTACTCATTACCTCCTCCCCCCTACCCACACTTGGAGAGTAGCTACTTCAGACACATACTGCCAGGTAGGACGAAGCACTTCTCTTCACCACAGTATGTAATCTCCATTGTATCTCTCATGGATATCTTAAGGATTCATGATATTACACCATGACACCTTAGCTGATCTATTTGTACGTGAATTGGACATGATTTCTCTTTCTCAAGGTATCCTGTCTTACCTGGCAGACCGGCCTCCCCCTCAGTACATTCACCCCAGCAGTCTAAACATGGATGGGACTCTCTCTGTGTCCAGCCAGAACCCCTCAGGGCTGGACCCTTACAATGGTCCTGGAGGGCCTCTGGAACAAGGCCTGGTGTCCCTGGACTCCCGTCAGGTTGGTGGCCAGGGAGACCTCCACCAGGGTGGGGGCCACGAGGTGCAGCTGGACTCCACAGGGCTGAACATGGAGTCCCGGGTCAGCAGCCCCATGTCCCCAGACAGGATGGGAGAGGACCTGGCCAACATGGAGGGGGTGGTGGGGGCTGAGAACCAGCAGCAACTGGGAGGGAGAGGCCAGAACCATGAGGGCCTGGGAAGAGTTGAGTCCTCTGGGGGCGTGATGCCCCTGCACGGGCCTGGCCTGGAGCTTCCTGTGGGGATGGAGCCAGATCACCTAGGGGGCCGGGTGGGGAACTCAGGGGGAGGCGGTCTGGGGGAGTCTTTACACAGCTCAGGGGAGCTGAACTCTGGGGTGGTGAGTGTGGTTCTCAACCAGTCCCAGCTGGAGCCTGTGTCCCTCCATGGTCATTCGGGCATGGGCCTAGAGTCGGTGAACGTGTCCCCCATCACGGCAGAGGTGTCCCTAGGGCCAGAGAACAGCCTGTTGCTGGTCAACTCCACCCTGCAGCTGGAGGACTCCACCTCCAACAAGGAGAACATGGTCACTGCCTTCACCATCTGTGAGTAAGAGGGAAGTGTGGCGGACATTTAGCTTTTGTGTTTACTTGTGCTGAGTTATTGCTGGGCCCGGTGGCTCATTTTGGTCTGTAAGGGAAATTTGAGCTTAGTAATGTATGAAGCTACACTAGCTTACTGTTGTTCTGTTCTCTTGATCCATTGGAAGCCTTTGAACTTCTGATCTGTATATCTTTGTCCTAACTTGTTGTTATACTGTGTTGGAGAACAGGGTGTACGCTGTGTGAGCGGTCGTATCCCTCCGACTGCCCAGAGCACGGCCCAGTCACCTTTATCCCAGACACGCCCATCCAGAGCAGAGCCCGTCTGTCTCTGCCTCGCCCGCTCTGCCTCCGCATCTCTGTAGCTGATCAGCCTTTAGGTATGGAAACCGCCGTGGAGATGCAAGCCTCAATTAATTGGGGCATGGATTCTTACAAGGTGTCAAGTGTTCCTCAGGAATGCTGGCCTGTGTGGACTCCAATGCTTCCCACAGTTTTTTCAAGTTGGCTGGATGTCCTTTGGGTGGTGGACCATTCTTCATACACACCTTTAAACTGTTGAGTGTGAAAACTCCAGTAGCGTTGCAGTTATAGACACAGACTGGTGTGCCTGGCACCTACTACCATACCCCGTTCAAAGGTACAAATATTTTATCTTGCCCATTTACCCTCTGAATGGCGCACACACACACAATCCATGTCTCAAGGCTTAACAATCATTCTTTAACCTGTCTCCTCCCCTTCATCTACACTGGTTGAAGGGGATTTAACAAGCGGCATCAATTTCACTTGGTCAGTCTGTCATGGAAAGAGCAGGTGTTCAAAATGTATTGATCTGGGCATTTCCATGTAAAAGGAGCCATGAGCACCAACATGTGAAGTTCATAGGAGCATTTAAAATTGGGTGTCAAATGAAAGCCAAGAGTCCATATTTTTGTTTTTTACATTAAGACATATATACATTTTTCAACTATGTTCCTTCCTAAAAAAATTGAATAAGCAAAGGTTTTGATTTCTGGTTAAACAGATGGAAAATGGCTCTTAGAAACCCTCTACCAGGAAAAAGTCTTAAAAGGTATTATAAATAGATAAAAAGACAATAATATTGAAGACCCCTGTCAACTAATATCGAAACTTCTATTTTGTTTTGGGGACATTTTCCTGCCTTGAAATTACGTTACCAAAAATGCAAATCTTTTACGATATTATCTAATTTCTCTCCCTAATGAGGAGAGAAGATAATGAAAGTTCACAGAAGTAACAAGTAAAGGTCGACCTATCAATTAGTGTTTTTACTGATATTTTGTTTAGGAATTATTAAGTCATTTTAAATTCAAAGTGACCAAATCGGTCATTTCCGCAATTGAATTGGCTACAATGGGAAATCACAGTAGTCACAAACCACAGTTGGGTTCACGAGATTGGACAGTACAGCACAGTAAAGAAAAGTATAGCTTAGTACAGTAGACTACAGTACAGAAAAGTATAGTACAGTAGTGTCAAGTTCAGTACAGTGAACAGTAGAGCAACATGAGTTGACTACACTAATGTACTGAACTGTACTGTTCTGAACTATACTGTACTGTACTGAACTCCCCTATACATTACTGTACTCTACTGTGCTGTACTGTACTCTACTGTGTTCGCCGTACATTTTAAGTGAAACATCTGAGTCTCAGCGCAATTCCGTTACTGTGGAATTGCCTATCTATGAGATCTGCCCACTCAAAAACTACCTGTAGCTTGTTTGCCCCTCATCAAAATCTCTATGTGTGTGTGTGTGTGTGTGTGTGTGTGTGTGTGTGTGTGTGTGTGTGTGTGTGTGTGTGTGTGTGTGTGTGTGTGTGTGTGTGTGTGTGTGTGTGTGTGTCTGTGTCTCTTAGGAGTGTTTGCCCGGGACATCATACCTCCCAGGACCTGCTTTGGGCCCATGGTGGGTCAGCACTGTAGCAACGTAGACCTGCAAGACTGGCCAGACAAGGACACCCCTCAGATATGGAAGGTTTATACTATACACATCTCTTCATTTAGTTTTCAGATTACCTTATGATAGCATTTCATGGACTCGCATGCAATTCTATGTCAATTATGTGGATGAAGGAAGACACCATTCTGACCAGTAGATGGTGGTGTTGTTTCAGATGTTCCACAACAACGTGCTGGAGTTCTGTATTGTGACCACAGATGAGAATGAATGCAACTGGATGATGTTTGTCCGCAAGGCACGGTAATTATCACTTAGTGAAGCCACCTCATGCATTTTGCTCAATGTTATCTTTGATCCAAAATGGCTTCCATTCAGATCTGTGGTGTCTCTGTGAGCAGGACCAGAGAGGAGCAGAACCTGGTGGCCTACCCTGACAATGGGAAGCTGTTCTTCTGCACGTCTACTGAGATCCTCCCAGACCAGGAGCTGCTCTTCTACTACACCAGGGACTACTGCAGGCAGATGGGGGTCCCTCAGGTCCCAGAGGGCCAAATGTGCCAGTGCGGCAAAGAGTGCCAGTCCTTCGCCGAGCTCAAGTCCCACCTGAGCAGCCACAACAACCAGGACCACCCCCATTCCCACAGCCCCAGCCAGGACCACCACCAGGAACACCACCAGGAGGGCAAGCTGCCCAGCGGTACCTCCAGCTCCTCCTCATCCCCCTGGGCCTGCCACTCCCACTCTAATAACACAAATAACTCTGGCTCCAACACACACTCACACAGACACTCGCTTGAGAGGAAGTACAAGTGCAGTATGTGCTCGCGGGCGTTCACCACGTCCACTAAGCTCAACGTGCACTTCATGGGACACGTGGGGATGAAGCCACACAAGTGTGAATACTGCAGCAAGGCCTTCAGTGATCCAAGCAACCTAAGGATGCACCTCAAGATACACACAGGTAGGAGATGGGTGGCGTGGCCTGCAGCTAGGGGATTAGTGGTGTGGCCTGCAGCTAGGGGGTGGGTGGCGTGGCCTGCAGCTAGGGGGTGGGTGGCGTGGCCTGCAGCTACGGGGTGGGTGGCGTGGCCTGCAGCTAGGGGGTGGGTGGCGTGGCCTGCAGCTAGGGGGTGGGTGGCGTGGCCTGCAGCTAGGGGTGGGTGGCGTGGCCTGAGTGGCGTGGCCTGCAGCTACGGGGGTGGGTGGCGTGGCCTGCAGCTAGGGGGTGGGTGGCGTGGCCTGCAGCTAGGGGGTGGGTGACGTGGCCTGCAGCTAGGGGGTGGGTGGCGTGGCCTACACTCACACGTGCACACGTATACACATTGACATGGGACCTTTCAACATAGCAGCTTAGCATTATCTGAGTCAGTCTCAGGGGTGTTTTTAGATTAGTCAAGATATTATTAGTCGCTTTAAAAGACATGAGGGTTCTACTGTATACAGTACCAGTCAAAAGTTTTCTTTATTTTACATTGTAGAATAATAGTGAAGACATCAAAACCATGAAACAAAACATATGGAATAATAGTAACCAACAAAGTGTTCACCCTTTGCCTTGATGACAGCTTTGCACCCTCTTGGCATTCTCTCAACCAGCTTCAACTGGAATGCTTTTACAACAGTCTTGAAGGGGTTACCATATGCTGAGCACTTTTTAGCTGCTTTTCCTTCACTCTGCGGGCCAAGTCATCCCAAACCATCTCAATTGGGTTGAGGTCGGGTGATTATGGAGGCCAGGTCATCTGATGCAGCACTCCATCACTCTCCATCTTGGTCAAATAGCCTTTACACAGCCTGGAGGTGTGTTGGGTCATTGTTCTGTTAAAAAAAAATGATAGTCCCACTAAGAGCAAACCAGATGGGATGGCGTATTGCTGCAGAATGCTGATTAAGTGTGCCTTGAATTCTAAATAAATCACAGACTGTGTCACCAGAAAAGCACACATCACACATCCTCCTCCATGCTTCACGGTGGGAACCACACATGCGGAGATAATCCGTTCACCTACTCTGCGTCTCACAAAGACATGGTGGTTTGATCCAAAAATCTCAAATTTGGACTAATCAGACCCAAGGATAGATTTTGACCGGTCTAATGTCCATTGCTCGTGTTTCTTGTCCCAAGCAAGTCTTCTTATTGGTGTCCTTTTTAGTAGTGGTTTCTTTGCAGCAATTTGACCAGGAAGGCCTGATTTACGCTGTCTCCTCTGAGCAGTTGATGTTGAGATGTGTCTGTTACTTGAACTCTGTGAAGCATTTATTTGGGCTGCAATTTCTGAGGCTGGTAACTCTCATGAACTTATCCTCTGCAGCAGAGGTAATTCTGGGTCTTCCTTGAGAACCAGTTTCATCATGGCGCTTGATGGTTTTTGCAACGGCACTTGCAGAAACCTATTGGACCAGGTCCGCATTGCCGGACCTTCATGTCTTAGTAATGACGGTCTGTTGTTGCTCTTTGCTTATTTGAGCTGTTCTTGGCATTATATGGACTTTATTTTTAACCAAATAGAGCTATCTTCTGTATACCACCCCAATCTTGTCACAACACAACTGATTGGCTCAAACGCATTAAGAAGGAAAGAAATTCCACAAATGAACTTTTAACAAGGTGCACCTGTTAATTGAAGTGCATTCCAGATAACTACCTTATGAAGCTGGTTGAGAGAATGCCAAGAGTGTAGTGTGCAAAGCTGTCATCAAGGCAAAGGTTGGCTACTTAGAAGAATCTCAAATATAAAATATATTTTGATTTATTTAACACTTTTTTTTTTGTTGGTTACTACATGATTCCATATGTGTTATTTCATAGTTTTGATGTCTTCACTATTATTCTACAATGTAGAAAATAGTAAGGGGAAAAAAACCTGGAATGAGTAGATGTGTCCAAACTTTTGACTGGTTCTGTATAAGGTGATTGATTATATGGTCTACGTATGCTTCTCATATAGGTTTTACTCACTCGAACGTCATGTGCTCCCACAGGTCAGAAGAACTACAGGTGTAATGTGTGTGAGAAGTCGTTCACTCAGAAGGCCCACATGGCGTCTCATATGGTGATTCACACAGGGGCCAAGAACTTTAAGTGTGACCTGTGTGACAGGATGTTCATCAGGAAGCAGGACCTCAAGCAGCACATGTTCACACATACACAGTAAGTCAACTAAACCAAGCTATTGACATGAGTAGTATGGGAAAAAGTCTCTGCTCTAGTTAATAGCCTGTAACTAGGGCCCAAAGTTTCTACTCAGGTCACATGGCCAGGGAAAACTCCTGGACACCAGATGTAAACATACTTTATAAAATATCTGGATTTCCATCTGTCTATTTTCCTCTGTTCTTATTGGCATTTCCCCATCTATCCCTCTGCACTCCTTTCTCCACCCCTCTCCCGTCATCATTCCCAACGCACAGAGAGCGACAGATCCACTGCCCCAAGTGTGACAAACATTTCCTGAGGACCAACCACTTGAAGAAGCACATGAACTCCCATGAGGGTCGCCGGGACTACATCTGTGAGAAGTGTGAGAAGGGCTTCCTCACCAAATACCACCTCACCAGACACCTCAAGATCTGCAAAGGCCCCAAGACTGACCGAGGGGCCCAGGAGGAGGAGGAGGATGATGAAGATGATGATGATGAGGAGGAGGATGAAGAGGAAGTAGAGAGACTGATAGATCCAGATAGCAGAGAGGACTGTGGGTTAGAGGGATACGATTCTGAGAAAGCGTTGTCGCCACACAATTGACTGTGACTTCATTGTGACAATACTAGATATGTTTATTTATATTTACTTAGATTTAACTGTTAGTTTGTTTTGCCAATATCTAATTTGTTGTCAAGTTAAGGTTTCTTTTATTTTCAAATATCAGTTTAACATTGGGAACAATCAAACAAGGATGATCCAGATTGTGATTTAGAGGTACTGTATATGCATAGACTTCATGTTTTATTTCTTACATTTTCCTTGCCAGACAATGACAATATGCTGCTCTGTCATCGCTCCATACATTAGTCTGAACTGCCATCCTATAAGTCGTTTGTGCCAACGTCGAAATGATGTGATTCACGTAGGCCGGCTTTGGCCCAACCCATCGGTTTCTGGGACCAATCAGAATGTGTTTGGGTTCTCAAAGAGTCGGGGAGGAAAGCTAATCCAGATTCATCATGGCGAAGTAATGTTAGTGGGCTTGCTGTTTGGCCGGAGCGATGTGGCTGAGTAGCCAGTCAATAATTTTCCTAGAAAAAGTTATAATTATGTTTTAACTCAAAAGACATGGCCTTTTAACACACAATAATATATTTTTTTAACAGGGATCATCTCTTTATGGAATAGATGCTGAGTTTGAGTCTGTCTCTGGATGCTGGTTCTGCTGCTGGTTGAATGTTGAAGAGGTATACCTTGTGATGTGTCTGCCACAATTTATTTTTGTATGTATGTATGTGCAAATATATGAATAATGTAAAACGTCTGAATTCCTTATTGAGTGTGATAATGTAACTAAATATTACATTCCACATCTCATCTGTAATAAGGTATTAGCCAATGCACAACACAGCAGCACGTTTTGAAAAGGGGCGGGTGTACGAAACGGAAATAGTTAGACAGCTCTTGGACATTACATTTCCGGCTGAAATGCAAAGTTTGCAGCGCCGTTGGAACTAACTGGGTATGTATGAAATATACTTACATTTAGATGTATTTACTATATTAGTATGACTTAGTATGACTGACTAAGTAAAAACAAGTGAAACGAGTTGGTAAAACAAAAATACTTTGCCAGCGATTCAGTGTTTATATTAGCTAACCAACTGTTGACGTTAGCATGCTATGCTAGCCAGCCAACTGATTGCCAGAACATACATTTATTTATTTATTTCACCTTTATTTAACCAGGTAGGCAACTTGTGAACAAGTTCTCATTTACAATTGCGACCTGGCCAAGATACATGCAAAGCAGTTCGACACATACAACAACACAGAGTTACACATGGAGTAAAACAAACATACAGTCAATAATACAGTACAAAAATAAGTCTATACATTACGCTTGTTTACACTGAGCTGCATTGGGGTCGGGAAAGCAATCATCTTTACATTAAGATACAGTGAAGCTGCATGGGACATTGGTCGGATAACGTACCTCGATGCAGGGATGGGGATATGCCAGTGACCCTCTACTCTAAATTGGACCATTATCCACACTGATACATTGTGAAGATTGAAATACTGCTCGGAAAACTGCCCTTTTCGGCCTCATGCCAGCTTGCGATAGCGATTGATTGCAGCCATTTTGGAGTTGTAGTGTCAGGCAATCAGCTCTTTTTGTTGTTCAACATGATGTGCCTTTCCATAATGGCTGCAGTGGCTACTGCTTGCTAGCATGAGGATGAAAATGGAAGTTTTCCGGGAAAGCAAGCAGTATTTCAATCTTCTCGATGGAGCAGTGTGGACTAAGGTACAATTTGGTGTACTGTGGCATATCCCATTCCTGCATTGAGGTACATTTTCAGATCTTGCACCGGCGCCATGGTGTGTTAATGAAACTAACCATTATTGCGTTCCAACCCCAGTGCCGCTCAGTGTAAAACAGTTTAAAGGCAGGGTCGGAATCTTCTGAGTGTCAGACACTGTTAACCATTCTGTCTGAATTTATCAGCCTACATGACTCCGACGAAACAGGAGGGCATGTCTACTCTCATTGACAGGACGATGAGGATGAGGAGGGAGGAGCAAGCGCGCCAGGTGGTCCTCGCCTGGGCAGTCCTCAATGTGTCGCTAGCTGGCATGATCTACACTGAGATGTAGGTTGTGTTTTCTTGTCAACGACTGACTCGCATGATTAGTAATCTGTTGCTAATGCCTAACTAGAAGCAAATGGTGCTAATGCCTTTCTCAGTAATGTGTACATTGTCCTCTCAGGTCAGGGAAACTGCTGAGCCTCTACTTCAACATCTCTTACTGGCCTATCTGGTACATAGGTGAGTGCTCTTGTTGCTGTGTCGTTAATGGAGAGAAATTAAACATGATTTTGGGAGGGAGTGGCCAGGTGTGGCGCTGAATCACACTGTTTACAGATGAGCCATAACCTGTCAAATTCATGTTATCTCTCCTTCCTTTTCTTTTCCCACAGAGCTGGCCTTCGCCTCGGTCTTCAGCCTCAACGCCCTGTTTGACTTCTGGAAGTACTTCAAGTACACCATGGCCCCCTCTACCATCGCTGTTACCCCTGAACAGCACCGCCTTCTTGGCCTCAGAAACTCAGGTGAGTCATTGGCTGCAAAGTGGTTAAGATGATGATGTTGTACATGTTTGTTTTATCTATGAAACCCAAATGTAGTCTATCCCTCTTGTACGTTTGTCTTTTTAAACATCTCTATTCAGGTATCCAGGCGTCACCCCTGCTCAAGCAAGAGAAGCAGGAGGCTCAAGCTCCGACTCAGTCGTCACCCCTCCAGGGTCAGAGTGTGCTCAGCTTCAGTCCCTCCAGACCTGCCAGCACCAGCCCCAAGTTCTCCCCCAGCTGTGTTCCTGGATACAGCCCCCTTTTGAGCAGCCCGGGCAGCGGGGGACACTTTTCACCCTCCCTGGCCTTTGGAAAGGTCTGTCAGACCCACAATGCTCTCTATCTAGCTATCAATCTGATGCATTTGTGTTGGGTGTTTGTCAATGAAAATGGTACACTTGAGGTGTTACTGTAACCATAGGCTGTATCTAGCTACCATTTAAGATTCCAGTGTTGTGGCTACCACTTTTTTGTTTTCCTTGTCATGTTTGAAATCTACTGGCATGAAGTCAGGGAGATCATGCTTTCCCATTTGTAACAGCTTTCTGTTGATTGCAGTTGAACTACAGCCCCCCCTCATCCTACCCCAGCAGCATTGGCCCAGTGGATGGCACCAGCCTGAGGGCACGCTACCGCACCTCTCCCTCCGTGTTCAACTCCCCCGGGGGCAAGGAGGACTACATGGAGTCCCTGAAGACCCTGGACAGGTTCCTCCGCACCGAGGAGGAGAAGAGGCACCGCAGTCAGTTAGGTATGAGTGTGACAGTGTAGCTTAGTTACAACTAGGGAAACTGGTCTGGATTTTAAAAAACAGACCATGGCTCACTTGATAAAGACATGGCAATCCCACTGTGACTTTCTTGGTTAAATAAAGGATAATAATGAACTACAACTCAGCAACTCAGCATTTTTGTAATATCCTGTATGCATCCTTTGACTGTTTCTCAGGGAGCCCAGAGTCTGTGTCGCCCTCCCACAGCCCCACGTTCTGGAACTATAGCCGCTCGGTGGGGGATTACGCCCAGAGCCTGAGGAAGTTCCAGTACCAGCCTGCGTGCCGCTCCCAGGCCCCCTCAGCCAGCAAGGACGAGACTGACCTGGGCTCCAAACATGCTGCCGAGGAGGTCAGAGGGATCAATCAATTGATTCATCAGTCAATCAATAAAATAACTATTCTTTATTATACCAGAGGGAAATTTGTTTCCTAGCAGGAATACACATTCTCCTGTAACTGTTCTTTTTGATCTGCAGGTTTGGGCCAGAATCACAACCAGTCGTCTCGTGGTGGACAGCATAGACAGCTGGACAGCCAAGCTCAGAAATGTAAGGAGATATAACACTGAAGCTCTGGTCAAATCTGTCATTTTGTCTGAGAAAGTGGTTGATAAGTGTGTAGTTTCTCTTTCTTTCAGTGGATAAATGACACCATTCTAGTGCCACTGGTGAAGGAGATGGACTCGGTGAATGGCCAGCTAAGGAGAATGGGTTGCTCTGAGCTCCAGATTGGAGGTATTTATTTTGCAATGAGCCAAAATGGAAAATGTAGTTTACGCCAACCCAGTTATACTTACCATGTCTGTCGCCCTATTCAACAGAAGCCAGTATTGCCAGCCTAAAACAGGCTGCTGTTTTGAAGGCCTCGGTCATCCCTACCATGACTGCAATTGTGCAGTACCTGGACATCACCCCTAATCAAGAATATCTAGTGGAGAGGATCAAAGGTAGGCCTATGAGAGGTTATGTTTTGTATCCTTGCTTATTCACTGTGCTATAATCCTGTCATATACTATAGGTGTCCACAACTGATGGACCAAGGTCATAAGACTTGATGAAAGCAGAGATTGACATATCATTATTGACAATGTGTTTGTTTCCCATCGTCAGAGCTGGCCCACAGTGGCTGCATGAGTTCTTTCCGCTGGAACAGGGGCGGGGATCTCAAAGCCAGGAAGTGGGACACAGACCTCCCTTCAGACTGTGCTGTGAGTCTCATCTGTCACCTCTAATCTCGACCAAAAAAAGTATAGTCTGACCTCCTCCTGTCACTATGACGATAGTGAGAGATCAACATGGTTGAATCTCAAACACAAGATGTGTTTTCTGTCCATTAGATCCTCACGCATGTGCTGTGCACATACCTGGACTCCCGACTCCCGCCTCACCCCAAGTACCCCGACGGAAAGACCTTCACCTCACAGCACTTCACCCAGACGCCAGACAAACCTGGTAAGGCCGAGCAGCACAATACACACAGAATGGACATCGTTCTTCTTCTATTCTTCACCCATACCCCGCTCTTGTTTCTTAAATAGACGTGACGAATGAAAACCTCTTCTGCATTCACCAAAGTAGCACCAATCCCCCGCACTACCAACTTATCTACCAGGCCCATGTCTACAGCCTTCCCAAGGTAAGAGCCCATCTCTGCCTCTTTTGACCCTATGGCCTTTTTGGTCAGGCCTTTAGTGAGTGAGATGTTTCTGTCAAAAACCACATGTGCTCCATTCATTTGAGTCCCCTCTGATTGTGCTCCCAGGGAAGGAACAACCTGTTCCACACTGTTCTCATGTTCCTCTTCATCATCAAAACCAAGGAGTCTGGGATGCTGGGGTGAGTACTCCCAACTATTCCACTGTATTTAAACTTCCCAGTCCAATGTGCCATCACTGACTCATGATGGGCACTGTAATAAGCTCTTTGTGATAATGTGCTGCTATGCCACTTTAGTAAAGTGAACTTGTCATGACCACATTGGCAATCAATCTCTATGTAAAACATGAGTGTTTTTAATTGCACATAAGTTGTTGTACTCTGTCTTTTTACAGGAGAGTAAATCTGGGCCTATCAGGCGTGAACATCCTGTGGATATTTGGGGACTGATGCAATCTCTCTTTTCTTGAGCATTTCACAGTACAGTGTCACAGCAGAGTGTCACAGAGGATTTTAGAGGTCAGATACTTCCTCAACATTTTGTCAAAGTTTTGTTTGTGAAATAATGAATTGTAGCTTCTGATAACAAGAATATTTTGTAGATGTTAGTCACCATAACTGTCCTCAGATCCGGGTTCATAAGGAAGCACTTATGAGAGTAACATTTTGTTGTACATTTGTTCAGTCATTTTCCTTAGAAACAGCAGACCACATTTTCTCAGTTTTATTTCACTTGAAAGTAGCTTTTGTCATTTGTGACATTTTTAAATCAAATTATTACAATGACCATGACATTTAGTTTGATTTTATGGTGCACCAAAAACAACCGTACTGTATTTTAACTCTAGGCATCCACAACTGACTCAATTTTCTAAATATTCTGTGAGTGTGTCAGGATGGCATCCTTGTAAATAATATACCACAGGTTTGTCTGGTGGATTGCATTGTGTTGAACCCTCCTGGCTTGAATGTATGTTACTGTTCTCCTTTTTGTATAAATTGTTTGTGAGAGCTTGAATATTGCAGCTGAAATGCTTGAGTTCTTCCTTTTTGTTGAGTGACAGGATTTGGAGCGGTAGAAAGTTACCTGCATAAGAATGAATGGCTTTGTTTACTAGGGCTGCAGTTACTTGCATTGGCATGCATATGATGTCTTCTAATTAGACGTTTGTTCCACAGTTCAAATGCTTGATAAGTACAAAGCCATGCACATGGTATGCCTTTTAGAATTTCATGATTATGGAAGGTTCCAAGTAAATTGCTGTTATTTTTATTACCAGTCTTTGTTTGGCAAGTTCTGATGTATAGTGGTCAAAGAGGTGCCTTTTATGATAGGTTGTGTGAATGTCATTCATTTTGATAAAAAAAAGAAGCTAATTCAAAGCTGGTAAAAGGGCTGCATGGACTTCTGGGCTCATGGGGTGACTCCAATGCACTCCAAACCACCCCCCATTCAATAATTTTGAATATGTTTTTGTTTGTAGTGATATGGTTTTCAATTGAGACATGGAAATAAACATAATTGACTGAATTCATCCATCTATGGTTGAAAGCATATTGACGTTTCCATATATTTTTATTAGAGTTCCTCTTTAGTCCGTACTCTGTAAATCACTTCATTGTTATCAATGCATAGACTTTGGCGCGAGAGCTCTACATTACGTTACCAGAACCCACCCCATGGTGGCAGTATTTATTTGCTCCCAGAACCCATTTTCTCTAGATTGACCAAATTAAATATCAAATCAAATGTTTTGTCACGTGCGCCGAATACAACAGGTGTAGTAGACGTTGCCGTGAAATGCTTACTTACAAGCCCTGAACCAAGAATTCGGTAAAAAAAAAAAACAACAAGTAACACAATAAAATAGCAATATGGCTATATACAGATGTGCATTGAAAGAGGGGGTTATCAAATTAAGCAACCATGTCCAAATGAAATATTGTTTTTCAGATGGCATTGTGCCATGTGATGCAGAACTGAAAGGCTTCAATTTACATTTGTATTGCATTCATATCAGAATACAGTATCATTGGTTAAATTAAGGTTAAATAAGAATCAGTGTTTTTGTCACTGGTGCCGTTTACTTTGTATTCTTGCTTAGAGGACTACATGTGAGACATTTTCAAATTCCTTTACATTTCTTTATAAATTATAGTTTTTTTTCCCCCAGATAAATTCAATGTAGTTTGGATACAAGACTTGAATCAAATATGAAATGTCATCCATCACATGAGTAACTGGCAAAATATAAAGTTTTGTAGTACTGCACTGTACAGTCCTCGTTAAATACGAACTTAATCTACCATAATGCAATTGAAAAGGTAAAACTTCTTGGGAGATGTAGTTCTGCACTGTTATCTGTCAAATTATTTGGGAAGGCTTGGGGGTTTGTTCTTTTATGTAGCTAGTCTATTTACTTTTATTTTGATAGTATCAGAAATAGTGCTTGTATGGCATTGATCATTATATGTCCGCTAAATGTTTGAGACTGAAACTACGAAGACCACAATGCCTTGCTTTTAATCACAACTCTGCCACTCACAATCCGTCGCCTAGTTATGTGTTGGGAAAAGGACTTTGCGAAATAGCAGCGATGTCAGTCCAGGTTTTGGCAGCGGAAATGGCCGAGGTCGAATTAAAAGACGTCCCCAGCAAAGAATTAACACCCGAATCGCCTCTGACAACAAAGGCAGACGACAAAGGGATTCTTGAAAGCGAACCAAAAGCTGTCGCTACTTCGGCTACTACCCCAACGATGGAGCCTATCGTGAAAACCGGGGACCCGAGCCCTGGTTTTCTCATCCCGAACACTAAGATGCCGCAGGCGTCCGCGATGAAACGGACAGATCCCCAACAAAACGGTGGAGAAGCTTTCGTAAATCGCGACGGTACGGTAGCAGAGGCCCCAAGATTGAAAAAGGTGAGGATAAACGTAAATGCGACATTGGCATTTATTATGGTATTCTGCTTTGGACAGATGCAAGTTTTTTGTTTGTTTGCAATGCTAACGTTAGCTAGCCAGCAAGCTCGAAATCTGGCATTGTGTGACGATGGCTGTAGCTCAAGCTAGCAATAAAAAGCAGTTTTGCTGCAAACTGATTAGTCTAGTCAGAAGTCGTTTTTATAAAGATATTCAGCAAGTAACGACAACGTTAACTACATAATATTTTTTAAGGATATTGTGTTCATGTTCGCTGCCATAGATCCTAGCATACTGTCTAAAATGATAGCTAGTGGGTAAGTTAACGGTGCGCTGTCGTGGCGCTGTGCGATGCCAGTGTTGGGACAACAACGTGTCCATGTAGGTAAACTAGCAGGGACGCTGTGAACAAAGTAGCTGGTCCTGATTGAAGTTGCATTCAGCATTCTACCTGGTGATGGTTTTGTTAACGCGTTTCAAGACTCACTCACGCCCATGTCACAATTTTGTCCTAACAACGTAATAATGTGATGTCCACATGTTCATCAACATGTTGGTTTTGTTGCCACATTTAGCTAATGGACATTTGACCGATACAGGTACAACCATGACAATACAACTAAAATAGCATTCGTCAAATCGTGGTGAAGGACAAATACATTCAACAAAGACCGTTGTTAGACGTGATTTAAAATGCTGTTGTGGGATGATCTGATTTTGCATGGGGGTTCTCAGCTGTAGAGCACAGCAGTGGTGTGTCTGATCTGGAAAGATGCAGCTTTCAATGCAAGCTAGGCTACATTACTTTATCAATGACCATTTTTCGCCACCGCTCCAGTTTAACCTTCTCACAACGGTAGCAGACTCATCTGACTGGTCTGTCGCATCTTTCATCTATTTCTTGTCTCGTTCAGTCTGGCAATAGATCACAGACTACTTAGGGGAGTTTCCGTCATCCAAGCTTACTCTGCTTGGCTCTCCTGTGGCTATATATCACCAGAAGATGTAGGCCTATGTGTGTTCCCTGTCTCAACACCTTCCCCAAGAGGGGGTTGGTAAGTCTCTCAGGTCACTGGTCAATTACTCTTATCCCGCCAGTGTCATGGAAAGTTCTGAACAGAAGAGAATAATGGGCTCAAGGAAAGTAACACTTCTAAGTAATTCCTTGAAACAAACTAGTGTCGACTAGGCCTAAGAAGTCTCATGATAAATGGTTGTTTAGGATTTATGGCCTGTGATCGCTGTCATAAAGCTATTAATCAAAGGTGTTCAAAATCAAAGTTGTGGAAGGCAGTTCATTTGTAGACGGCAATTAAATTGTGCTGTCATATTCAGGAAATTAAGTAGGGTTATAATTGGATGTACAACATTACAGCAAATGGCAACTTTTTATAGCTCTAAGTTTGTGCTGACCCTCCCTAAAACATATTGGTTTGTAGCAGTGATTTAGTTCCTTGTCAGATCTGACACTCTCACACTTATTTATTTATTTTTTTTACATTTGTTTTCTCCCCAATTTCATGGTATCCAATTGTCCCATTGCTGTATCTCCCATACGAAGGTCGATAGCCGTGTGTCCTCCGAAACACAACCCAGTCGCACTGCTTCTTGAGACAATGCCCTCTTAACCCGGAAGCCAGCCCCACCAATGTGTTGGAGGAAACGCCGCACACCTGGCGACCGTGTCAGCGTGCTCTGCGCCTGGCCCGCCACAGGAGTCGCTAGTGCGCGATGGGACAAGAACATCACTGCTGGCCCTAACCCGGGTGACGCTGGGCCGATTGTGCGCCGCCCCATTGGGTCTCCCAGTCGTGGCCGGCTGCTACAGAGCCTGTACTCGAAACCAGGATCTCTAGTGCCTTAGACCACTGCGCAACTCAGTGTTCTGCCACCAAGCCAGTGACTATTAACATTGAACACAGGACCGGAAAGTAGTGGTCACGCAGAGAGAGAGGAAGAGGACTGGCTTACGACAGATGGTCCATCAGTCCTCCGTGTCCAATAAGAGCAGCAGGACCAGGAACCCTATGAGCAGCAAGGAGAGGAGGCTGCTGCATGGCATCTGGCTCGTTATGGTGACTTGTTCTTAAAGGGACCACCAGCAATACCTTAATGAGAAGATTTAGTGCTGTCTGCCACGGCACAGATTCAGTATTCTGTTTTATACATGTGAGCTACTTAGACTGCATTTTGAACATCACTATCACTTTCTGAAGGGGAAAACAGATTTTATACCGGCCAATGACATTTTGTATCCTCTCACTTCACAATCATCAAAGCAGCCATGCATTGAAACAGGAACCTGCATGCAAAGTCTTAGGCCTATTTATAGGCTGCATGTTCGTGTGTGCTGTGCATTGTGTGTATATAGGCTGCATCTGTTGAATCCCCCAGTGCAGAAAGGGCAGTGAGATGGAGAACAGCAGTAGAGTAGATTTGATGGTGTGTGGCATGGATGGCTGGTTTTAATCCATGCCTTACCATGTCACCACATGGGTGGGCAGATGTTAGCCTTCAGACTGGCTGAGTGATCTGCTTAATCCCCGACAGACTCTGCCATCCTATCATGATGTTTCTGGACGGAGCAGGGAAATATACGCTGCCCCTGCCAGGAAGAACGGATTAGCAGCAGTAGGTTTCAAGTTTCGGCGCCATGTGTGGCTAAGACTGCTGCTAATGAATGTACCCATCCTCGCGCCAAGCACAAGCGGTTGCCAAGTTACAAATGCTGACGACTGCCATGGTTGGTGCTGAAAGACTGCCAGGGGTTACATGGACAACCTCCCTGGTCATTCTCCGCCCTACTCTCTGACCCAAGGAAAAGGTCCCCCAGCATTAGGTATTATCATTAAGTAGGGGTCACTAGCTTACTGAGGACTGGGCATGACCTGTAGGCTAAATTGCTTGCAGACAGCTCTGTATAAAAAAAATGGTTCTGTTTGGGATCGTAAAGAAACTCCTTGCAAAACGTCCTGGTTTATAGTCCTAAATGTATTTGGGACTAAAATATGAATATCTGTCTAGGCCTTTTCCAGGCAGTTGGTCGGCCAAGCCCTTTGATGCTCTGAAGCTGGAACATCCACACGTGCAAAGGGACATGGGCCTTACTCTAGGAGAGTTGGAGTGGAGAGGATTCTCTCTGTAGCCCTGTGGATGATGACATATAGCCTACTACTTCTTGCTGTTCCAAAGCGTAGAAGGAAAAATAATGCTGTCTGTACCTAGCTATTCAAATGAATACACAGGGAAGTGTGTTTTCCTTGCTCTTCGTGCTCATATCTCCTCTGCTGTCAAGAAGACGTGTTTTGGGCACGGCTGCCGTGCCGTGACTCGACCCCCGATAGTGCTGGTCATTGACAGCCGCCCCGGGGATCCCTCATCTGAGTCAGGCTCTCTGACACAAGCGTCTCCATCAGATTAACAGCCTGAGTGCCTGCTCCCTCAGAAGAGCCCATTCTGCTCCAATGATGTAGCTAGTGATTCAGGCGGACCAGCTAGAATGAGGATTATCACATTGACCTTGAAAGGGCAGTAGCCGACAGGGCAAACACTCCTGTGTCGTAAAAATGCAGATATCTCGGGAGATGCTTTATTACACTTGCATGAAAGGCTAGTGCAAAAAGGATCTTTAGTAGCTATTGTTTAACTATTTATCAGTCTTATGCCTTTGGTGTAAAAGCTGTCCTGGATCCTTTTGGTTCCAGACTTGCATTGGTACCACTTGTCGTGCGGTACCAGAGGGAACAGTCAATGACTTGGGTGGCAGGAGTATTTTTTTGGGCCTTCCTCTGACACCGCCTGGTGTAGAGGTTTTGGGTGGCAGGGTGCTCGGCCCAAGTGATGTACTGGGCCGTACGCGCTACCCTCTGTAGCGCCTTGCAGTCAGATGCCAAGCAGTTGCCATACCAAGCGGTGATGCAGCCAGTCAAGATGCTCTCAGTGGTGCAGCGGAATCAGAGGGCTCAAATCTTTTCAGCCTCCTGAGGGGGAGAGGTGTTGTTGTTCCCTCTCCATGATAATTCCTTAGTGATGTAGACACCAAGAAAGTTTTTGCCCTGCTCCACCACAGCCCCATCAATGTGGATAGGGGTGTACTCAGCCCTCCTTTTCCTATAGCCCACTATCAGCTCCTTTTGTCTTGTTGGCGTCGTTTTATATCGGAGTGCCTTTTGATTTGAGGGCCTGCACATGCGCAGTTTGGTGTGAGACTACCGTTAGACTGGATTTTTACGTTTTCTGCGATGTTACCTTCGCTAGACTAAATTGCCACGACAGCGCCTTGTCCTGATTTAGTGGGAAAAAATCCTTTGTGCTTGGTCCCACATTAGCCATTAACTGTTGGCTAAAGATTGTGAATGAGTTTGAACATTCGCAAAGGTCTCTGGCCGGGGCCACCCCCAGAAACCAGAGATCGAGGCCTGTGTCAACAACCTCGAGCCCAGTTGAGAAAGACACGCTCCAGTGGGGCTTCAAGGAGAGCTGTGCATGTGATGCGGTGTTCATTAACACGGAGGAAGAAGAGGAATGGTCGGTGATTGGGACTAGATTTGTTGGTGTAGTGCTCACAGCAGCAAACTGAGCTGGAAAGATCCCTCCGTGCCTGGGCCTAACTGCCTCCAGGCCGGTCTACAGGAGCTTGATGTACATCGGACAAACCGCTACAAAAGACCACTCGAGGCCTAGTCTTTTGTGCCCTTTGTGTCGTTAGGAACTGGCAAGCACGAGTTTACGACCAACACACACTATCTTTTGTCCGCCATACTCAATAGGACAAGTCGCATTTGCTCACCAATGCAGATATATTTAGATATCATACCGATATGAATGTCGAGAGCTCATGTTGACTATCGTGCTTATCAGCCTGCCTTGGACACTCTGTAGGGAATGGGATGTGAGTGTGTGTTTGGCATGGTGCCCAGTCAGTGCATTCAAGTCTTCGACTGATTATCACTGTGGTTTTTAATGGCCTTGGAAAAAAATTCTCACACAGTCGTTCACGCACACGCTGTGTTCACCTGAAGTCACCCCACTCTCTCGTTACCTCCGTGTTCTGCTGTAGGCAAGCAATAGCGTGAACCAAACCAAACCAAAGACTTTTCTGCTGACTGACCGCACTTCCTTTGTGGGTTGATAGTCATTGTGTTCTGAAAAAGTGTTAATTCACTCTCCCTTTTCTTTCAATGTAATTACAGCACAATACTGGAGTTTTACTGCACCTTCCGTTGCCTTCATCTGCGGTGGTGTGATTATTCCCAGGGAAATGGGCTGTTTGCACCACGGCTAGATAATCTCTCTGCTCGACTCCAGACCCTGAATGGACTCGTGTTTTTTGTTTTGTGATATTTCTACCACACGTATGTTTTTGAAGTGAAACACGTAGGCTAGCTACTCCAAATTAGTAATTTTCTTTAGAGCCCATTACAACTGGATCTGAATCTGGGATATATCTGTGCTGCAGCCAGACAAACTTTCTCGCAAAGCTGTCAGGTGCATGTGTGCCTTGTCAGCATCTGGGATTCCACCTTCAGACCCTCTCCCTTCCTGTCGTCACTTTGTACTATGGCTCTGGAGGGTGTGTTCTGTGAGGTGAAACATTCAGAACGACCCAGCTAGAAATATAAGCTTCTGAAATCGTCAGAACTGGTTTCCACAGGCTCAGTAAAGTGTGCCCAGTAGAATATTCGTACTAGAGGTCGACCGACCTATTTTTATTTTTATGTGGACACCGATAATTGGAGGACCAAAAACAGCCGATACCGATTAATCGGCCGATTGTATTATTATTTTAATATATATTTGTAATAATCACAATTACAACAATACTGAATGAACACTTATTTGAAGTTAATACATCAATAAAATCAATTTAGTCTCAAATAAATAAAGAAACATGTTCAATATTGTTTAAATAATGTGCAAACAGTGTTGGAGAAGAAAGTGAAATGTGCCATGTAAAAAAAACTAACGTTGAAGTTTCTTGCTCAGAACATATGAAAGCTGGTGGTTCCTTTTAACACGAGTTTTCAATATTCACGGGAAAGAAGTTTTAGGTTGTAGTTATTATAGGACTATTTCTCTCTATACCATTTGTATTTCATATCCCTTTAACTATTGGATGTTCTAATAGGTACTTTAGTATTGCCAGCCTAATCTCGGGAGTTGATAATAGGCTTAAAGTCATAAACAGCGCAATACTTGAGGCACTGCAAAGAGCTGTTGGCAAATGCAGGATAGTGCTGTTTGAATGAATGCTTACGAGCCTGCTGCTGCCTACCACCGCTCAGTCAGACTGCTCTATCAAATATAAAATCATAGACTTAATTATAATATTGTAGCACACAGAAATACGAGCTTTGGTCATTAATATGGTCAAATCCGGAAACTATCATTTCGAAAACAAAACGTTTATTCTTTCAGTGAAATACAGAACCGTTCCGTATTTTATCTAACAGGTGGCATCCCTAAGTCTAAATATTGCTGTTACATTGCACAATCTTCAATGTTATGTCATAATTATGTAAAATTCTGGCAAATTAATTAGTCTTTGTTAGTAAGAAATGGTCTTCACACAGTTCGCAACGAGCCAGGCGGCCCAAACTGCTGCATATACCCTGACTCTGCTTGCACTGAACCCAAGAGAAGTGGCACAATTTTCCTAGTTAAAAGAAAGGCATTGATGTTTATGGTTAGGTACACATTGGTGCACCGACAATGCTTTTTTTCGCGAATGCGCTTGTTAAAATCACCCGTTTGGCGAAGTAGGCTGTGATTCAATGATGAATTTAAAGGCACTGCATCGATTTATATGCAACGCAGGACAAGCTAGATAACTACACATTGGTTGATGATATTACTAGTTTAACTAGTGATTATGTTTTTGTTTTTTTTATAAGACAAGGTTAATGCTAACTAGCACCCTACCTTGGCTCCTTGCTGCACTCGCGTAACAGGTAGTCAGCCTGCCACAGTCTCCTCGTGGAGTGCGATGTACTCGGCCATAAATATAATCGGTGTCCAAAAATGCCGATTACTGATTATGAAAACTTGAAATCGGCCCTAATTAATCGGCCATTCCAATTAATCAGTCGACCTCTAATTCGGACAGTTATACGTTAGCTAACCGTTAGCTGAAGATCGTGTTGAATGATGAAGTTGAATAGGAATATTAAGTAGAGGAATAATATGAAGATGAAGAACCAGTGCAGGGGGGCTAGATGGAGTCAGAGTGCTGAGTGTTAATTTGGAAAGTCCCCAGACAGTACATCTCTCTGACAAAGGCCTCCTCACACAGGCCACAGGGAAGGAATTCCATTCAGACTCCGACACCAGGCCCCTGTACAAAGAGACAGCATTATGTTCAAAAAGTGCGGCATCACAAAAGTGCCCCCCCCCACACAACACAAAGGGAAAAGCACTGTTCTGTCTGCCTGGTTTCCTCCCCGCCAGAGATAAAAAGGCACGAGCCACGAGCAGCGGTAGGCTAATCCAGTACTGGGGGAGACCATTCCCGTGGCGAAAGGGGTATAGGACTCCTATGAGCTGGATTAGTCTGAATGTTCAATCAGCTCGTTGTAGTTGCTTTGGTTTCAACCTGCAGCCTCTGTTGCACTGGCTTTGACTATTGGCATCTGTTGGGTTGTAATACATGGACCTTGATACTTCACAGCTGTTGTGGCAGGTAGCCTAGCAGTTAAGAGCGTTGGGCCAGGAACCAAAAGGTCGCTGGTTTGAATCCCTGAGCTGGCACCGTGGAAAAAATCTGCCATTCTGCCCTTGAGCAAGGCTGTTAATCCCCCCCCAACCACAAATGCTCCCCGGGACATGGTCATCGATTTTAAGGCAGCCCCCCCGCATCTCTTTGATTCAGAGGGGTTGGGTTAAATGCGGAACACTGACGAGGTATCCCCCTTTCCCCTTCGTAAACAACCGGTGTGTAGACTAACATTTAAATGCTAACTTACGGGTCATTCCCAACACTGCAGAGAACAATGTAGAAACAAATAACACAAGGAATAAATACACGATCAGTTATGATAACGTGGCTATATACACTGGGTACCGGTACCGAGTCGATGTGCTGGGGTATGAGGTAATTGAGGTAGATGTAAATGTAAATATATCCTAGGTAGGGGTAAAGTAACTAGGCAACAGGATAGATAATTAACCATAGCAGCAGCGTATGTAATTAGTTAGTGCAACGAGGGTCAATGCAGATAGTCCAGGTAGCTATTTGGTTAACGATTTATCAATATTATGGCCTGGGGGTAGAAGCTGTTCAGGGTCCTCTTGGTTACAGACTTGGTACACTGGTACCACTTTTGTACTGCGGTAGCAGAGAGAACAGTCAGTGACTGGAGTCTTTGGCAGTTTTTAGGGCCTTCCAATGCCGCCGCCTGCTTCCACTGCCACCACCTGTTTCCTCTGACACCGCCTGCTTCCACTGCCCACCACCTGTTTCCTCTGACACCGCCTGCTTCCAAAGCCACCACCTGTTTCCTCCGCCTGTTTGTTTGGCCCAGATTACACGACCACTGAGTTTTGCGAGGGAAATCTTCATTACAGTCAGGCGGACAAAAGCGCGAACAGACATTTTGTAATTCGTTCAGAGCTCACAGATGGTTGGATCCCTTCCACGGTCGCATTTAAACGGTGCAGACTCAGAATAGCATGACCCTAAAAATGACTTAACTGCCCTCAGTGTTTTATGTAATTGTACATTTCCATTGAGACAATACTATTTTCGGGAACACTTCTTACAGACATATAATTCCACAATCCCCAGCTCCCCCTCCCTTGCTTTGTTGTGGGAGAAATAATCTCTAAATTGCTTCCCGTCTGTATAAATGTTGTTTTCTATCACTCTCAGGCTTAGGCTAGATGCAGGCCTAGCTGTCTGTCACTGACCCCTAGACCTTGAGTATCTTTGTTTTGTTGTACTAGTAAAAAAATATATGTAGCGGAAATGCCTAAATCCTTAAGCTTTATTCACAAACAAGCATAAATGGCAGAACTGTTGCGGTATTAATCCGGCTGCATTTATAGACACTCGGCTAATGGAGGGAGAGGCAACATCAATGAGTGTGTGGCTGGGCTTTGGGGAATGGGGCAATCTAGTATATTGATCGTGTTTCTCTGATCAGGGAAATTATTAAAAAGCACTAGATCAATAGTCATTGGGATTGGTTGGTGGTGTCACTGTCAATGGACGTTTGGTTAGGCCGATTGGATTCTCAAAACGACCCTGAGGGATTGGGACCGTGACCTTGAGCTAAGTAACACGGACCCTCCAACAGTCGAGTTGGAGCATTGTTCTCATGGTGGTTTTGTATTCATCTTACATCAATTGTCAGACTTTTCAGCGGCCGCTTTTTAGAGCCTTGGCGTTATGCGTCTCTGGGAAAGCCCCCCTTTTTGCAGTGATCCCGCCTGACACAAGCATATATCTGCTCCTGAATGTGCAGGTAGGTAGCAGGCAGCCACACTTAATCCCTGCTAAGCCTTGGCGTTCCCCATCTGGTTTTACAGTGACTTAGATGCTTATTTTCAGTGTCACCGAGTCCGTTCTCATGGCTACATGTTGAAATGAAGCGAGGTGAAGCGAGGCCAACTGCTGGGGCCGAAGCAGCTATACTGTGCTTTATGTGCTAAAGGGTGTATTTCTGAATGCACCAGGCTCTCTGTGTGTGTCCTTTTTTTAAATTGTCCTTCTTTATGGGGAACACTTGTCTGTCTGTGTGTGTATAAATCAGCCGCGGCACCGCTTACATCACACCCCCAAGAGGCAGCCAAGCGGCGCTGCACTCTCCTCTCTGACTCGAACTCAGGCTCACGTAGTCATCCTCCTCAGTAGCCGTTGGAAGAGGGCACGAGACACTTCTGAGCAGTGATTGGACGGTGCGGTCCTCTTTGGAGAGATCTCTCTGCATCATCACTCTGTGTGTGCATGATTCCATGTGCATAGACTACCCTCTTCTTATGTCATTGACGGGGATGATCCTGTTGGATCTCTCGTTTTCACCATTCACCCAGTGGATTATTGCTCAGAGTTTGAATGGGGGGAATGTGGCCAGTGATTTTTATTTTTTTTCCCCGGGACCTACGTTAATGAAATGCGCAGAAAGGACACGAAAGCCTCTTTTAACTCATCACCCTGCTCTTCCTGCTTTGAAAATGGCCTCCAGGTCAAAACTGCAGGCGCCCATTTCCCGCCACGGTGCTCAGCTCACACACAGCCCAAGCCACAAACACAAACCAAGTTGACATTGATAAGGAGGCATGGAGGATTCAAGCAGCACTGAACTTCATATATCGGAGTGAACTGAAATGTACTGGTGTTACAGTGCTGGGGCTGTCGGCTTGTCCATCAGGGCTACTCAATCTGCCTAGCCGTGGACATACCCCTATGTTCAATGGTGTGGAGGTCTATCACCGTTTAGGGCCCCAAAGAGACTGTAACAGAGACAATTGTTACATTAACAATCTTGTGAATATGTAGTCTTTTCCATTTGGGTTTGTGTCCTCGGAGGGGGTTGTAATTGCATGGTCATTGTGTGGGTTTCTTCTTTGGGATCTCTGAGTAGTGGGTGGGGAGATAGAGATGGAGGCCCTCTCAGGGTAAAGCGGGGGGGGGGGGGCACGCAGATTCCGAACCCTGGGCCCTGTCTGGCCCTGCTGGTTGTCCCTAAATCGTAGCTGAGCAAGGTGAGCCTATGGCTGTCTGTCCAGATTTCAGCGTTAACTTGATTTTCCTTTCTGTCCCAGTCAGTGTCTCTGTCCTGCTCACAGAAGAAATAGAATGATTAACTGTATGGGTGTCTGACATGCTGATATGTGCAGAAAACAAGACCCCCCCCCCCCGATCAGCTGGCCCAAATGCCAAAATTAGCCCCTAGTACTTAGTCTAGTAATTAGCCCCCCCAAACCAAAGTCTTAATAGTGTTAGGCCTGCAAATGTAAATAGCATTTGTTTTTTTGTTTTTTGAAGTGAGAACCATATTTTAAAGGTAAAATAAAGTACAAAAGATTCATTGTTTTTTCATTTTGTAGCTACAAGCATATCTTGTTTTCTTGTGAGGATTTTCCACGCAAAACAACTATTTTCAGAGCTCGGCCTTCTATACTTTGATATTTCTGTTAAATGTGGGGCTGAGTGAACAGATTTTAACTCTCTATATAGCACACCATGTACCTTTTTTTGTTGTTGTAATTTGTATCTCGTCTCAGTATAATCAGAGGGCACTTTGTCCTGCATTATCTGGGTCTGTTTTGATCCATCTAATGGAGTGTTATTCCGTGACAGCAGGGCCGGGGAGGCTGAGTAAAATGGGTCGAGTGCTGTGTGGCCTTTTGCTCGACTGTTGTGTTAGGTGAGCCGTGGCCGGCGGAAGCGAACGAATGCGGGAAAGGATTGTATGAATGAGTGTACCTGAGGCCGTGTTAGTGGGCGAGCTCAAAGAACCGCCTCTTCAGTTGCTCTGAAGGTCCTGTAGCACAAAGGAGTGCTGCTGGTTTTAGGGAAGCACCAGGGAATGACGTAAGTGGAAAACATGCAACACAAAGAGCTTTGGTTTGGGTAAGCGGTATCCTTGAGCCTCAACATAGTTATTATTGTGATTTAAAATAACAATTAAATGTTCAAATGAGAGCGTCGACATAGGGCGTGTTCCGCCACTCAGCGATCTATGTGAATGGTTGCTGCTTACCCCACAGACCCATAGTTCTACATGTTCTATTTCTGCACGTCGGCTCTTATTACCTGTTGGGGCTCCATCTTCCTCGAACAATGTCACATTCTAAGAACTCCCTCCTGTGAAGGGATCAGCACTGTGTTCCACTCCCTCACCGAGAACAGGTGCAGCAGCCCGTGTGTGGGTGTTCTCTGCCCTGTCACCCTGGCCAGCTGGTCCCAAAGGGGGGAAGCTATGTTTCACCCGCAATTACACTCCTAAAAAGGACTCCGGTCGGAGACTTAAGTTGTTGACATGGCCTGTGCTCTGTTCTTGTCCTGTTAAGTTTAGCCTAGTTTTTTAGAAATCTTGTATTTTCAGGATCGCCTAGGCTATTCAATACCGGGTCTCTATGGAGTCGTCTGGTGCCCTGTCCCTCCCGTATCTCCTGTTTGCTGACAGGCATGAACCTCGCTGTCACAAATGTTGCCAGCCAGTGATTGGTTTGGTTGCCTGCCCTGTCTCTTGCCGGTGATATGGCGTGGCGGATGGCAACATGAGATGTTGACACAAAGTAGTGTCTGTAATAATTGGGAGAAATAACATTCAGAAGTGTTAGACCCCTCACCGCTGCAGTCAACACTTGAGATGGGATTTATTAGTTTTTTTTCTTCTGAACAATCTGGATTTTCTGACTAATCTTTTCTGCGTTTTCATATCCCCAACCCTGATCTTTCGCCAGTCCATTTGTTTTTGTTTAGCTTTTAGAACCTGAATTCATAAAATGGGTCAGCAATTTCTGTGCTGTCAAAAGATGACCTGATTTAAAAAATATATATATTTTTTTATAAATGATGTAAAAAAAAAAATTTGCAATCTTGGCAAACGGCAAAGCATCTGACTCCTGGACGGTCTGTTCCAAGAACTTGTTTCTCTGTGGGTAGCCAACTCCCCTGTGAGGAGAGCCTAAGTGAGGTCCGGGAGGATTAACAGCATGTCGTCGCTCCCCAACAGAGACTTCCATTCTTCCTCCCGCTGACTACTGACAACCTTGCATCGGGTTGCATGTCTCTTGCTCTGACTGACTCAAGTCAATGAAGTATTGGGTGGGTGACGATGGTAGGTTTCATGAACCATGAGTCTCTTGAATAATAGGCATCATTCAGTAAAAATAATGTTGAAGATCCCACGTCCTCAAGCCCGGGGTGTCAGGCCAGTGGATTATCAGACTTGTTGGATGCGGACATTGGTACATGGGGTTCAGCGGCTGGCAGAACAAGATAAGTTTCCGAAACGAGTCCAGGCAGCCTAGTTTGATCAGGTTTGTTGTGGTTCTAGTTTTCAAAAGGTTCTCTAACTAAAGCGCCCACTGCCAATAACACTCTGAGGAAGTCTGCAGCAGGAGGTTGGTGAGATGTTCCTCTTGAAGGAAACTCTTAACTTGTCGTTAATGGGTAAATTCCTGGGGGGGGGGGGTGTATAGCATTATGGTTAGTTTTGACTGGTGAGTTTTGATCTTCTAAAATGGTCAGTAAGGGGCAGAAAAGCTGAAGCGTTTGAAGACTGTTCTCATCAGAACAATGGGACACTCATGCCAGGCTGTCCTCAGCCCATCCTGCCAAGACTCTCCTCAACTGTGCCCAGAGAGACTTATGGTGTCGACTAGAGGTTGACAGATTAATCGGAATGGCCGATTTTAATTAGGGCCGATTTCAAGTTTTCATAGCAATCGGAAATCAGTATTTTTGGGCGCCAATTTAACTAGGCAAGTCAGTTAACACATTCTTATTTTCAATGACGGCCTAGGAATGGTGGGTTAACTGCCTTGTTCAGGGGCAGAACAACAGATTTTCACCTTCTCGGCTCAGGGGATCCAATCTTGCAACCTTACAGTTAACTAGTCCAACGCAATAACAACCTGCCTCTCTCTCGTTGCACTCCACAAGGAGACTGCCTGTTACGCGAATGCAGTAAACCAAGGTAAGTTGCTGGCTAGCATTAAACTTATCTTATGAAAAACAATCATAATCACTAGTTAACTACACATGGTTGATATTACTAGATATTATCTAGCGTGTCCTGAGTTGCATACAAGTATCTAAGTATCTGAGCGGTGGTAGGCAGAAGCAGGCGCGTAAACATTAATTCAACCAGCACTTTCGTGCGTTTTGCCAGCAGCTCTTCGTTGTGCGTCAAGCATTGCACTGTTTATGACTTCAAGCCTATCAACTCCCGAGATGAGGCTGGTGTAACCGAATTGAAATGGCTGGCTAGTTAGCGCGCGCTAATAGCGTTTCAAACGTCACTCGCTCTGAGCCTTCTAGTAGTTGTTCCCCTTACTCTGCATGGGTAACGCTGCTTCGATGGTGGCTGTTGTCGTTGTGTTGCTGGTTCGAGCCCAGGGAGGAGCGAGGAGAGGGACGGAAGCTATGCTGTTACACTGGCAATACTAAAGTGCCTATAAGAACATCCAATAGTCAAAGGTTAATGAAATACAAATGGTATAGAGGGAAATAGTCCTATAATTCCTATAATAACTACAACCTAAAACTTCTTACCTGGGAATATTGAAGACTCATGTTAAAAGGAACCACCAGCTTTCATATGTTCTCATGTTCTGAGCAAGGAACTGAAACGTTAGCTTTCTTACATAGCACATATTGCACTTTTACTTTCTTCTCCAACACTTTGTTTTTTCATTATTTAATCCAAATTGAAATTAAACCAAATTTATTTATGTATTATATTAAGTTAAAATAAGTGTTCATTCAGTATTATTGTAATTGTCATTATTACAAATAAATACATTTAAATCGTTCCATTAATCGCTATCTGTTTTTTTGGTCCTCCAATAATTGGTATCGGCATTGAGAGAGGCGTCTCCTCAGCAGGCCTAATTATCTCACCCTTCGTTACCTTTCACAGTCAGATTTGACTCGCGCTAAAGATCTAGCATAATGTTGTGTCCTAAAGACCGATATGGGATCTCTTAAAACCAAAGCAGAGCTTAATCACATACTTGCGTTCCTCTTATAGCCCAGTTAAGACTGGGTCTGGTTTATTTGTTGAAGCTACCACTCCCCCACCATCCACATCGTAGCAGTCCAGGCTCCAACCCCTGTTGTTACTGCCGAGTGCACACACACAGGGCCTGCCCTAGATGTGTCTCTGTACAGCTCAAGGGTCACAATAGAGTATGCACACTTCACAAGCAAGGATCCGTTTACACGCGCGCACACACACACACACACACACGGATAACTTCCCTCTCCTGGAATCAAAGACAATAAGCCTTCTCTCTGTCTCTTTCACTCCCCTACTATACTTTTCCCTGGGTTTCACAATGTTCCTCTGCTGTAACACACTGAACTGTGAGCTCTCTGAGAGGATAAGGACTCTGAGGAATGGCTTGTCCTGGCTGCTCCTGTTGGCATTGCCCAAGTCCTGACTGTCCTGGCTGCTCCTGTTGGCATTGCCCAAGTCCTGACTGTTCTGGCTGCGCCTGTTGGCATTGCCCAATCCTGACTGTCCTGGCTGCTCCTGTTGGCATTGCCCAAGTCCTGACTGTTCTGTCTGCTCCTGTTGGCATTGCCCAAGTCCTGACTGTCCTGGCTGCGCCTGTTGGCATTGCCCAAGTCCTGACTGTTCTGGCTGCTCCTGTTGGCATTGCCCAAGTCCTGACTGTTCTGGCTGCTCCTGTTGGCATTGCCCAAGTCCTGACTGTTCTGGCTGTGCCTGTTGGCATTGCCCAAGTCCTGACTGTCCTGGCTGTGCCTGTTGGCATTGCCCAAGTCCTGACTGTCCTGGCTGCTCCTGTTGGCATTGCCCAAGTCCTGACTGTCCTGGCTGCACCTGTTGGCATTGCCCAAGTCCTGACTGTTCTGGCTGTGCCTGTTGGCATTGCCCAAGTCCTGACTGTCCTGGCTGCTCCTGTTGGCATTGCCCAAGTCCTGACTGTCCTGGCTGCGCCTGTTGGCATTGCCCAAGTCCTGACTGTTCTGTCTGTGCCTGTTGGCATTGCCCAAGTCCTGACTGTTCTGGCTGTGCCTGTTGGCATTGCCCAAGTCCTGACTGTTCTGGCTGTGCCTGTTGGCATAGAGACGGCGCAATCCATGTCATCTCTGTCAAAGATGTGTCACTGTCCGCGGCAGCCCATTTGGACTGTCCTCTGTTTACCTAACACTCTGTTAGGGAGGGAGTTTTCCCTTCCCGTCAGCTCGACAAATGACTTTACCTTTGTGTCTCTCTGAAGCGGAAAAACCCCACCACATCAAAGTTCAGTTTGGTCCTGCGCTCTGTCCTGGTGCTTTTCATTGCCTCGTTGTTTGAAAGGTCAAACTTCTTCACCGAGGGCGGTAACCGATTTCAAAATCCCTGGGTTTTGTCTTCCCATGTTTTGTTAAGTTTGGCAATGCGACATGGGGGGGTTGGCAGAGGACGTTGGGAGATTATATATTTGAAATGCCTCACTCACTCGGTAATAGCCGTGCATGCCACTAGCTAAATGACATCTTAGGATCTGGTCAGTTTCAGTGGACAGACTGATTGACTTCTCACGCAGTCAATCATTACATTGCAGGCGCCTCTTCTCAAAAGTGTTTTGAAAAGCGACATGAATTAAGCTGGTCTATCGTCTAACTCCAGGCCCCCCCCAATGCGCTCTGTGTGCCCCCCTCTGCAGATCAGTGTCTAAGCAGTGAGCACCCAGCCCTTCTGCGTGCATTCCCCCATCTCCTGTCTGCCAATGTGGGCTCCACCCTGCTCTGTCTGGGGGTAGGCTAGTTCCCAGGCTCCTGTTACAAAGGCCTGAGCCTCAGTGTTTAAACTTCCTTCAGGGCATCACGTGGCACTGACTCAATTATATTGCATGTCATGCCAGTGTGGGCTCCACATGCAGGCTTATATCATTGTCATCTGCACAAAATTATTTGGTGCATTATTGAAAGCAATGCTTCTGGGTGCGTTGTTTTTGTGGTACCTCTCTGAATGCGTCTTTGTCTGGTTGTGGATGAGCAGAGGAGACTGGAAGTGAACTTTAGTGTTTGCCTGCTGAATGCAGTTCAGGAGTGGAGTAGATGCCTTGAGGAAAGTCTGTGGACGTGGAGTGAGGCGAGCGAGAGAAGGGAGGTCAGAGTGATCCCACATGTAGTAGGTGCGATAGTCTAGGGATTTGGCCGAACAGTATCTTGCGTCTCTTTCCTATTCCGAGGGGGAACGTTTTCATTAAGGAAAAAAGGATGACGTAATGTGTGGTAAAGATGAGGTAGGCTAACCTAAATTGGAGCTATAAATTTGTCTTTAGATAATACCTAGGTGTTGGTGGGAAACAGAATGTGTTGCATATTTGTGTTTTATTTTTTTATTTTTTTGACAGGGAGTCGTGCTGAGAACACAATCATTATATATATATATATATATTTTACATCCAATACACGAAACGCAAAACAAAACCATAGAAAACAAACACATTCTTCAGCAAAAAGGTCCCCAATCAGCCAATCAATTCATCCAATTTTAGTGTGCCTTGGGGATTTTCCCACGAGTAAGGGGCAAACCAAGTAGTAAAAACAAATGTACCTAACTCAGTGGAGATGGATAGGACAGCCATCCCTGAGACTGAGTCTGTTATCTCGTACGTGGAAGTGAACCATGTAGAAAGGTACCGCTGCAGTTCACGCCGGGGGGGGGGGGGTTATAAACAAACACATCGATCTACGAGCCTCCAGCCTACTTTCTGATCCAGAAGGACACAGGCTGGGGTTGACACGCTGTCCTCTGATCCTCTGCTGCTGAAGAGAGTTCTTCTCCCAGAAACAACAACCGTTCCTGTCCCGGTAGAAAAAGCTTCTTTTTTTTTTATCAATTTGTTTGATTTTGTAAGAAAGTGCATTTCCCTGCCTCTGTGAGAGTGGAGCTTTGGTCGTGCTGACTGGATTGCTAGATTTGTAACATTTTCGCTCATGAAGGGGGTTTTTCTCATGGAAGAGGTAGTTTTTTTTCCTAATAATGGAAAAACAAACTAATTTTAATTTGTCAATGCAAATGCATTTCTTAACATTGTGTTAATATTTCCCTTAACATGTCCTGACCTCCCTTCATTGCATCAAGGGGCTTGTGTGTCTTTCCTGGTCTGATCCAGCTGATGTGCTGTCATGTCAGGAATCAGGATATCCTGCGACTCCTCTTCTCCCCATCCAGCTATGAGCCCCCCAGCCAGAGTATAGCTCAGTCTGTAGCTAGTGTTGGCAGAACATCACAAATAGTACTGTAGAGCAGGGCCTGCCTCCCATCCCTGCCAGCTGCAGGGATGGAGGCCCAGAGTTCTGACCCCTCACACACATACTCCCAACTCACTCTTTCTCTGTGTTTCTCTCCCTATTTAAAAAATATATATATATATATTTTCACTTTCTCACTCTCCTCCTTTCACCCCCCCCCTCTCAAACGGTTAATTCCTCTTCCTGTCTTGTCTTCATTCTTCCTGATGTCGATTTATGGCAGCCCCCCCCCCCGCACCTCTCTGATTTCAGGTTGAGTTAAATGATGGTGACACATTTCAGTTGAATGCGTTGTTGTACAACTGACTAGGTATATTCCTTTTCCTTTCTCTCCTTTCTCATAGTCCTCCAACCCATCCTGTATCATCCACCCAGGCCTGTACTGGTCCTATGTGTCTCTGGCACCTCCCTCCCTGTCTGTTTATCATTCTCTCTGTTGAACTATGGACTCTGCCTGGTGTGGATTCCACAGTATCAGATCGGATCACATCTGTGCCTGTTTATTTTTCAGGACTGTAGCTTAATGCTCCGTGCTGTTTGAAGCCCCTCTTCTCGCTGTTCTCCTGGAACTCTTTCCAGGGCTTCAGACCCCGTGGCGTCTGGTTGCTCAGTGGGTATCGCTCTGCGGCTTCGCCCTGGAACCGCTTACCCTGCAGCCGACCCTGGTGAGACTGGGCCTGGAGCAACACACACGCCGGCCTCAGGCTCTCCCACTTTCAGCTCCGGATACTACTATAGTAATATGACTTGTATACACTGTGGTCAGTATACTAGGTACGCCACACCATTCACAAAAGTGGATGCCTCCTACAGATAGTCACGCGGCCGTAGCTTGCTTTATAAAGCAGCCAGACAGTCATCGAGGCATTCCGTTACTGTTCGGTTGAATGTTAGAATGGGCAGAACGAGTGGCTTACGTGACTTTGAGCGGGGTAGGATCATCGGTGCCAGTATCTCAGAAACCGCCGGCCTCCTGGGCTTTTCACGCACGACCGCGTCTAGGGTTTACCGAGAATGGTGCGCAAAACAAACAACAAATGTCCTGTGGGTGGAAAAACATCTCGTTGACGAGAGAAGGGAGAATGGTTCGATTCGTGCAAGCCAACAGGCGGGCCACAAACAGGATAATAATGGGGCAGTACAACCAGTGTGCAGAACGGCATCACGGAACGCACTCCTCGCCGGTCTTTGTCATGGATGATGGTGCAGCTATTGCAGCAGACGACCACACCGGGTTCCACCCCTATCAGATAAAAACAACAAGAGGGGGCTCCAGTGAGACGGCGATCCCCAACACTGGACAATTGAGGAGTGGAAAAACATTGCCTGGTCCGACAAATCCCATGTTCCTGTTGCGTCATGGGGATGGCAGAGTCAGGATTTGGCGTAAGCAGCATGAGTCCGCAGCCCCATCCTGCCTGGTGTCAACGGTACAGGCTGGTGGTGTAAGGCTATGGGGAGTGGTTTCCTCGCACACGCTCTGTCCCTTGATACCAATTGAGCAACGTTTGAATGCCACAGGATATCTGAGCATTGTTGCTGACCAGGTACATCCCTTCATTGCTACAGGGGGGTCCGACCCAGTACTAGATCTGTATCTGATAAACCGGCCACTGAGTGTATATGACTAGAGTATATCAGACCATATACCATGGGTATTATATTTTCAATTATTTGTATTTATTTGACTGTTGTAGTTATGTCGTGAACCAGTTTTATAATAGCAATAAGGCACCTTGGGGGTTTGTCGTGTATATGGCCAATATACCCCGGCTAAGGGCTGTATCCAGGCACTCCGCGTTGCGTCGTGCTTAAGAACAGCCCTTAGCCGTGGTATATTAGCCATATACCACACTTCCCTGGGCCTTATTGCGTAATGAGACCTCTCCTTTGGTGGTCTTGGCCAGTCAGTCATGTTACATAACTGCCAAAAGCGCGCCTTGCCAAGCGAATACACGGCCACCTGGTGAAGCAAACCTTGCCGATGCAGGTACCTCTCTGTCTGGGCCGAGGGAGCACCTGTCACCTGTCCTCCCCAGGCACTGTAAATGTGGCACGGAATGGTTGTTTAGGGCCATGGGGGTGTCTGTGATTCTGCCTGGCTGGCTGGCCAACATTGACCTGCTTCCTCTCTAGGCTACAGTCAACTAGCCATGCCCAGCTCCAGCGAGAGGTGACCGAGCGCTCTATTCCGCAGTGTTGGGTTAGCATCCATTATTTACATCTCATTCGCCTTGCAGTCACTGAACATGCATACTGTCTGTATTATGCGCCGTGGAGCTGTGCAGTGCTGCAAGGTTAATGCCGTTAATGCAGACTCTGCAGTAGGATGCAGGGAGAGAGAAGGCTAGTATTCAATACTTTGCAGCATTGGTGTTGCACCAGAGAAGGCTTTGATTTCTCTGCAACCCCTGCCCTGTCTCATCCTGGATGTAGGATTAAGACGAATCATTGGTCCAGTCTGATTAATCCATTTCTGTAGCATCTATTTAATCCACAAAAATTGACAATTAGGCCTAGCTATGAGTATTCCCCTAGCTGCATTGGGGAGAGATCCACATGGTTGCCCTCTGTCAGTGATCAAGATGAATTGCTGCTGTTCATATTTCTAGATGAATGGTCACCCCCCCCCCCCCCCGCTACAGTCGTCAGTAATATCTTCCTCTAGTCTGTTTAAACATCTCCTCCCTCTGCTCTGTGATCAATGTGTTTTACTGTTCTGCAGGAAATGTAGAACGGTGGTTCATTCATCATGCCCTGCTGATAATCCTTAGCCTGCCATCCAAACGGTTTCCCCTGCGTTTCACTGACGTGTCACTACAATGGTGGGCCCAGAGTTCAGTCTGGTTTAACTGGGTTAGGTGATCCTAGTGCTGGGCCAGAGTGCTGCTGTAGGGCAGGCAGTTTACCCTGTACCCTGTTAGCAGTCTGTGGTCCTTCCTCCCTCTCGCTCTTGCATAAACCATCAGCTCTCACTAGCATGTTAGCTAATGCTACGCATGCAGCTGTGAGCACATTTTTCAGATCATCATTTGGCTTTTAGAGTATAACATATGGTCATTTGAGGGAACAAGGGGGGGGGGTTTATTTGAGTGGCATGGAATCCGTTCACATTCTCTCCAATCATTTTCACTCTTTGCTTTCCTCAATGCAGCGGTGGATGGATGTCAGCGTTCTGAATGGCACTCCTTTTCGTCAGCCTGTGGTTGCTCATGCGTTCATTGAATGTCCTAACACGAATCATGCACGTCAGCCTCACTTATATTCCGGTGCTGACCTAGTCTAACACGCATTACGAAATGGAAATGATCTATTGCCGCGTTCCCAATTCTTGGCACTCTTGTCTCCTATTTATACGTTAGTATGTTAGTACTCTTTATATGTTAGTGCTCCTGGAATGTGTCAGCAGTCAGCCGACACGCTCGCGCACACACACACACACACACACACACACACACTCGACATCTGGGTCTAAGAGGTTTCATAGGGCAGGAGGAGAGGACCGAGGGTCAGTAAACAAAGCATTAATCGTGTGTGTGTGTGTGTGTGTGTCGGCTGTCGAAGAGAAGTTTGCTCCGGACACTCATAAGGTCAGGAGGCACATGTCCAAGCAGTCCGTTTCCGTCGCACACGAGCATGACGAACTGGCATAAGGACCAAGTCGGGTGGCCAAGTTTGAAATCCGTTTCCTGTTGTTTGCCCCTCTGTGACCCTTGGTTTGGACTTTGATTAAAACAAGTAACAAACTAAAATGTTTTGCAAGAAGATGAAGCCAAACCTTTGATGTTATGTGATCTCTCACTGCTGGGCAAGTGGACATGGGGTATTGTGAACTGTCACCATAGAGCTGTACGTCTATTTCTTCTAGGCTACAATATTTTCTAGTTCAGCGACCTTGGTCTCACACAAGCAAAATGGGCCTAATCACTTACACACAGTCTCTATTGTCTGTCCCAGTGGTGTCAGCCCAGGGTCTCTCCTTGGCAGAACCCACTGTCCTGACCCCCACACCCTGATTCTGAAGTAACACAGCCTCAAAATACAGTTCTGCAAACCTCCTCCTTACCATTTTTCACCCTGGGTCCACCGGTCTACTATGAATGACCTCAATAGTCTCCAGCCAAGAGCCGTTGTGGGTCACACAGTTTTTGGCCGTGATAAAGAATCCCCAATCCAATCCAGCCTGGGAACAAATAACAATTAAACAAGTAGAGGGAGAGCGGAGTGGGAAAAACAGAAGTGGGGAACAATTCTGCTTTGTTTCTGAGGCACAGCACATGGGTGATAGTCCAGAACAGTCCGGGCTGGATCCGGGGTAAAGCAGCCTGGGTAAAGAGGGTATAAATGGACAAGGCCCATAACTGCTAGTTTTCCAGACCCACGCCCTCTAGTCCAAACACAGTTTCTCACCTCGCACCAGTCCACTGAGTCATGTTGTCGAAGAAGAAGGACCACAGTGGAGGTGAACCCAGTAGGAGAAAGGTAAGACGGGAGGAGGAGGAGGAGGAGGAGGATGGATTAGGTCGGGACTGACAGGCTTCGGTAGATTTTAAATGAAATCGACCTATGTGTACAGGCGTTTTATGGATCTCATTGTTGGTGACTATTTTTATTTTATTTTCAGTTTTCAGGACTGTTGAGATGAGTTTGGTCAGTACCGTCCGTGCATGGTTCTAATGCCAGTGTTAATATAATACCACGTGTGACATTCTTCTGAGTGAAGAGGAAGGAAGCCGAGTGGATACTTGAAAAACCCGACCTCCTATCATGAGTACGCAAGACCTTGGCCTCCCCCGTGACTCATATCCATTTGGTTGGTTGGTGTGAAATCCAGATTGCGCAACCATGAGTCACTCCCTCTCGGTATTTCGGTAGTCACGCCGTAGCTTCCTGTAGAGAGAGGTGGACGGGCGCGTCTGGTACTCTGGATGTGCGTCAGACACTTGTGGGCTTATTTCAGCGTGACTGTGTCAGTGTGTTGTGCGTACACACACACACACACACACACACACACACACACACTCGACGGTTTACGCTTTTGTTTTGCGCTCCGACGATAAGTGGAATGTTTACACGTATTGAGGTGTAGTCCAGGTGCTTGAAAAATGAAACCCGGATAAAAGATTTCAAGAAACATTTTCATTCTCAACTCTGTTTTAGTCTGTGAAATCTCCCAGTGCTCATATTTTTGTCCAGATTGTGAAACGTTACATAATCGCTCAACAATGCCGCTCTACATCACTGAGATTTCATACGTTTTACATCCGGTTTGATCATAACATAATCTACGGCATCGCTTTCCGTGTGGTTTTTCCATTAAGTTGTGTCCGTGTTGCTGGTTTTTATGACTCCAGTAAGTAATCCATCAATATTACCAGCAGCAGATTTAACATATATTTCCTCCAAACCAAAGCTGCCTCCCTGGCTCTGGCCTGTTAGTAGAATGTAGGTCTAACATAATGTTACTGCAGATAAATTGTGATTTTTAACCCGTGGTTGTGTTAAATCAATCACTTGCCCCGAACCCCTAGACACTTGCCCCCACACCCCTTTTAGATCGTACAGAGCCTGGTGTGGGTAAATGGTGGAAACTCGACACAGCCTCGATTTCTACAGTTATCATGTTGCTTTGGTTATTCCCATCTGATACTTCCTTTTAAGATGTACAAGGGGCCAACAAGAAAGTCTGTCAGGGAAAGGAGTTGCTGGGTTTTTAGTTTTTGACTGGGTGTTGGACGTTGGTGCTTGTGTGGGCGTTGTGGTCTCATTCCTCCCTCTGCCAGCAGATCCAGTTTGCGGACCAAAAACAAGAGTTCAACAAACGTCCCACCAAGATCGGCCGCCGCTCTCTGTCCCGATCCATCTCCCAGTCCTCCACAGACAGCTACGGCTCAGGTACTGAGAATATGCGTGTGTGTGTGCGCGCACACTCACATACACACCTGGCACGTGCACACACCTGACACGCTCACGAGCGCCCTGACACACCCTGTGCCTAACTAATCACAGCCCAGGTACAGTATCCAGTATCACACAGTAAGTCTATTCCCAGATAGGTGGGGAGCAGGAATGTTCTCTGTAACGTATAACTGGATTAAGATGAGACGATACAGGCCACAGAGAGCTGCTAGTGTTCTCTCTAGTTTCTAACACTGTGTTCCATTCAATAATAACTGCAGCCACACACACACACACACACACAGCCACACACACACACGCACACCAATGTCCTTGTGAAAGTTTGAGATCAGTTGTTTTTTTCTTCTGGCAGGCAGGCCAGTGTAAGCCGGATTTAAGGTTGGGGGTCCATAAAAGAGAGGGGGGGAGAGAGAAAGGTGGAGGCACTATACGTGTTGTCCTGGTCACCTGCTTATCCCACTCCTGGTTGTTCCCAGGGCTCCTAGAGGCCCCTTTTAAGAGCGGGGGGAGAGAAAAAATGGAAGGGGGAGGGAGAAAGAGGAGAGGTGATATTTTCCACTGAAGCGCTGGGATGGTTTGTAGTAGGATGAGGCGTCTGTCAGTCCTGCGTGTCATAAAAAGGGTGTGACCCTTGCTTTACAACCAGAGTTAATCTGGCAGGGTGATGTTCAAGTGTTGTGAGCATGTTTGTCAGGAGTGAAGTGTGAAAGACGTAGTGTGAAGTAGGACTTCCCCGGCATCCCCTACGTGGCCTCTCATTCTCCCACTTGTGATGTCACTCACAGCCTACCTGGCTGTCCCTCGTCTCTTTGAGTGTCACACACAGACACTCACCGGCCGCTTCACCCAAATGCCTCAAGTTCACTCTCCCTCCTTTCTTCTTTGTCCTCCCACTGTACCTCGCTGCATTCTGCCCCCCCCCCCCCCACTCTCAACCCTTTCTCCTCCGCTGGCTACTTTCTTTCTCTCCCTCTCTTTCCTGATCCCCTCTACTGTGTGATCCTCAGCTCTGTGGTTGCTGTCATTATTCCCACAGAGTCAACAGAAAGAGTCAACAGTCCGAGTCCTGACTGTCCCCGCTGTCCATTCTGTCTCTCGCTCTCTTTCTTTCACTCACTCACTCACTCACTCACTCTCTCACACAGCCCTGGGCCTTGAGCGCACACACTGTGGGAGAGCTGTTGTTCGTCTTAAGGCGTCCACATGCTTCCCACCTGAAACAGTTTGTAGATATATTATGACGTTTTTGATCTTCAGCAATGTTTTTTTTTTTTTTTTTTTTTTTTTTTGCGTTCGTTAGCCAACGTCTACACCTCTTCGTCAGTGATTGGTCAACAGTAGGGATTCTTCGATGAAGTGTGGTCATTCAACGAGATACGACTCGTTTTCTTGCACTTTTTATTGCGTCCAGCCTAAAGTCAGATGTCAAACTGCGCGACTAAGATATCCTTGGCAAAAAGGTCCAAATTAATTACTGATTTCTTGAATTGTTAGATTCATTCTGACAATTTTTAATTCTGGCTACGGCGTCTCAAGATGGACAAACGGTACCACTGTCGCTATATTCTTGTTTCTTTAAGGGAGTATGCGATGCACAGCCGTTCACTTCACCTCGCCGAGTTGTTCTGCTGGGATCAAACCCAACTGAGTATGTAGATGCCCGGGCTCTTCTGGTTTATTCTGCCCTGGGGTTCAGTCCCTAGATATATCTTGTAATGTGAGATATGCTGTTGTTTTGGACATCAAAGTAGATTGTGGGCTAGTGTGTGTGGTCATGTCACGTGTTGTGTTGGTTTAATGTCTATATCCTGAGGGCATGTTGAATGTGCATTTTAGTGTGTGTGTGCAGCTCGAGTGCTGCTGTTGAGTGCGTGTCCTGTCCTCTGACCCCTCTCTTCTCTGTCCTGCTCCCTCTTTTAGCTGCGTCGTACACGGACAGCTCTGACGACGAGACTTCTCCTCGGGACAAGCAGCAGAAGAACTCCAAGGGCAACGGAGACTTCTGCATCAAGAACATCAAGCAGGCTGACTTCGGACGCAGGGAGATCGAGATCGCTGAGCAAGGTGGGCTAGGGATGATGTGTGGCAAGGTGGGCTAGGGATGATGTGTGGCAAGGTGGAAGATTGTGTGTGTGTGGGAGAGAGCGAGGGATTCTCTGATGGTGTGATTACGTGTGTGTTGGATGCGTGTGCCTTGCTGACAGGCCATCTCCCCTATGGCTGTTTGCTTAGTGGCTGTATGTTCCCAGCCTGTGAGATAAACAGCAGGGGGCCGCCTGCCTCTCCCACTAATACCCAATCAAGCACGCTGTGATGGGACACTCCATTCTCTGCTGAAACCCAACAGGACAACACCACTGACCACCCACAGTCCCCAGTGTCTGTACTGCACCACTGACCACCCACAGTCCCCCGTGTCTGTGCTGCACCACTGACCACCCACAGTCCCCCGTGTCTGTGCTGCACCACTGACCACCCACAGTCCCCCGTGTCTGTGCTGCACCACTGACCACCCACAGTCCCCCGTGTCTGTGCTGCACCACCCACAGTCCCCCGTGTCTGTGCTGCACCACTGACCACCCACAGTCCCCCGTGTCTGTGCTGCACCACTGACCACCCACAGTCCCCCGTGTCTGTGCTGCACCACTGACCACCCACAGTCCCCCGTGTCTGTGCTGCACCACCCACAGTCCCCCGTGTCTGTGCTGCACCACCCACAGTCCCCCGACCACCACACAGTCCCCCGTGTCTGTGCTGCACCACCCACACCCACAGTCCCACCACCCACAGTCCCCCGTGTCTGTGCTGCACCACCCACCACCCACAGTCCCCCACCACTGACCACCCACAGTCCCCCGTCTCTGTGCTGCACCACTGACCACCCACAGTCCCCCACCACTGACCACCCACAGTCCCCCGTGTCTGTGCTGCACCACTGACCACCCACAGTCCCCCACCACTGACCACCCACAGTCCCCCGTGTCTGTGCTGCACCACTGACCACCCACAGTCCCCCGTGTCTGTGCTGCACCACTGAAGCTGTAAAGTCTGAAAGTAACATTTCGCTTGTTTGTGATGTACAGCCTTTTAAATGTATGGTGTTTAAATGCGGTGCCAAACACTGGGATGCAGGGAGGATGAGTGCAATCTAGATGAGATGGTCGATGTGTCAGCAGTGGGCACAGAAAATGACACATTTTACTGTTTCAATCAGAGAGGACTTCATTTTATCCATGTGAACGCACAGAGCCTGCTGCCGAAATAAGAGGAATTAATACTCCTCGCTTTTAACACACGGGCTGCAGTAGTTGCTGTGACCGAGACATGGGTCAATTGAGGACAATGAGGTTGAGCTACCAGGTTATAGCGTTCCATAGACTAAACCGAAACGGTGGCGGCGTGTGTGTGTTTTTACTAGGAATGATGTGCATTTTAACCCTCGCTCAGATCTGAAAATAGATGATCTTGAGGTTGCATGAGTAGATTAACTCCTTCCTAAATGTCGTCCTGTACTTGTCGGTGTGTGCGATCGGCCTCCTAAGCAGAATAATTTCTAGGATTTACTAGAATCGAATTCCTGTGATCTTAGACCTCGTAAGGAAATAGGATCGCTACCTGGCCAAATTCAGAAGGACAAATCTACAAAAAGATTATGACGGTTAACTGTAGAAACCAGGCAAAATACAAAATGGAAAAGACCATATCCCAACATTATATAGACGCCGTTAATGACGACTTACATCAGCCTCGTCAACTGTGGAACCTTTTTTAAGGGCATTGGTTCGAAAACTCCCCATAAGGTAAAGTCCTGTAGTATTGGCCTGGATATTAATGAGGTTTTAATGCCATGACTGGCAAAGGTTGCAAATTATTTAAAAAAATTTTTTTTTTTTTTTTTTACAACAATAGCCTCATCTCTGGTTAAGAAGTTACCCGATCTACTCTGGCCAGTCTTTCATCAACAACTTTTACCATAGCAAAGCTATCACAAATGAACAATCTACTATGCTTAATGAGCACAAACAAAGCAACTGGGCTTGGATAACCTTTCCTGCAAGATTCATAAAGGATAGTACTTGTCACTGCTAAAATGATACCGCGTATTGTAATCCTTTTCGATTGGTAGTGGTGCATTTCCTAACCATCTCAAAACAGCCCGGGTGGGTCCACTCTCCACAAGAAGAGCAGTAAAACAAATGTAGGAAACCGCCTCATCCAAAGTTGTTGAGAGAGATTAGTTTTTAATCAACTTGAGTGATACCCTCTTGAGCACAAACTTTATGAACTCCAATCTGGCTTTAGAATAGCTCATTCACTGATACTTGCCGTATCCACTTCTTTTTTTGTTTGGACCACAATAAGAAGGAAAGTGAAAAGGGGAACTATACAGGTATGGTCATGTTAGACTCGCAGAAAGTTTTTGACACTGTGGACACATTCTCCTGGTGAAACTGAAGTGCATGGGTCTAAATGATGTAGCGGGGAATTGGTTTTGGTCTTATCTGACCAACAGAATACAAGTATGTGATGTTCTGTCAGGGGCCAAATAAATAACCTGTGGCGTACAACAGGGATCAATCCTAGGGCCTCTCTTATTTCTTACATATGTTAATGATATACCAGGTACAGTAAAGTGCAAACTCCTGCTTTATGCTGATGATTCAGACATACTGGTATCAGGAAAGGATACAGTTTACATAGAGGGGACCCTGAGTAAGAATTGCATTTTGTTAGATATTGGTTGTCTGACAACAAATTGTCACTACATTTGGGAAAAACTGAGGTTGCTTAGGGCTGACAAGATAACAGTAAACTGTGCAGGCAAGGAGATTGAATCTAAAACATGTGTATCTTATCTTGGTGTGTCCCTAGATCAATCCCTTTCTGGAGACCTGATTGATGCCAAAATAATTTCTAAAATGGCAAACATTTATTTTTTTTATTTTTTTATCTTAACACTAGATATTTTAACATTAAAGTTAAGAAACTGCTTGTCTCGACCTCGATTCAGTGTCATTTTGATTAGGCTATCAAAAAGCTGAAAGAGAGAATGCAGGTCATGCAAAATAATGTTATCAGGTATATGCAAAATGTCCCCACTAGTTCCCACGTGGGGTACAGGAGTTCTGGGAGGTGGGCTTGTTGCCTTTGGAGTCCAGAGTGGACCAACTTAATCATATGTTTGACATCTTAAATGACCGTGCCCCAGGTTACAAGAAACGCCACATTGATATGGTCTATAACCAACACAGTCACAATGCCAGAGCTAGTGAAAAATCCCAAGAGTAAACAGTACTGTGAGGAGCACGTTTTTCCATACAGGCATTTGTCTATGGAATAGCCTTCCCTTGGAGGTAAAGAAAAATAGTTTTAAAAAGCAGGCAGTTTTTTTCATTTGGACAAGTCTAAGTAAGGGAAACAACTCCACTGACCATTGTGCCCCCTACTGCTGAGAAGGTGTATTTATTTGAGGGACTGGTATGATGTGCAATTAATAGATTGTTTTAATGTGAAATTAATATGGTTGATTTGAATATGGTTGACACACGCTCGGTAGGCCTCATCACACAGCCCTGGCTCGGTAGGCCTCATCACACAGCCCTGGCTCGGTAGGCCTCATCACACAGCCCTGGCTCGGTAGGCCTCATCACACAGATTTGGCTCGGTAGGCCTCATCACACAGCCCTGGCTCGTTGGGCCTCATCACACATGGCTCAAGCTCTGAATGTCTGGGTGACAGACTATAGGCAGCGCAACAGTAGGATTCCTAAAGAATGTTGGCCAGCTAACTTTCATTAACCACTCTTTAACCAGTTAGATTTTTTTTGATTAAGATTGTTTAAAAAAAAAAGATTTTTCAGAGAAAGTTTCCTTTTTGAAGTTTTGAAACAGGACCAATGTTTTTTTTTAGTAATGTTGTTGGAATGTTGGGTCTACAATAACCTGTCGGTTACGTTGTCTCCTCCACACAGAGATGCCAGCCCTCATGGCCCTGAGGAAGAGAGCCCAGGGAGAGAAGCCGCTGGCTGGTGCCAAAGTAGTGGGCTGCACTCACATCACAGCTCAGACAGCCGTGAGTTACACAGACACACACACACACTCACGCCACCATCCACCGCTCAGTCCACTGTGAGTCTGCCGCTTCTGCTCAGAGAACCACGACTCACAGCCATAGTGAATGGCACTCGTCTTAAGCCAGCTTCACGCATCTCTTAGCCGCAGGACTTTTGCTTTGAACACGAACGTCTCCGTTGGCTGTGTCCTTAACTGAGTGCGCGGACTGGTCTGTGTGTGTTCGTGCAGGTGTTGATGGAGACGCTGTCTGCCCTGGGGGCTCAGTGCAGGTGGGCTGCCTGTAACATCTACTCCACTCAGAATGAGGTGGCAGCTGCTCTGGCCGAGGGAGGTGAGTGTGAACAGGGCTGCTTCATTTGAGCGTCTGTGTCGTGTGGGAGCTCTTTCTCTGTCGCGTCCGCTGGCTCTCGGTGCCCATCAATTCAATGGTAGGATATTCCTAAGAACATGCTGCATTGCTCCATTTCTCTTACTCTTCTCTTCTCTTTCTCTATTTCTCATCTTTTCGATTCTCTCCCAGGGTTCTCTGTGTTCGCGTGGAAGGGCGAGTCGGAGGATGACTTCTGGTGGTGCATCGACCGCTGCGTCAACCTAGAGGGCTGGCAGCCTAACATGGTACGTGTCTGTCTTGTCTCCCTCAATCACTCCCGTCGCTCAGTAACGGACTGGCACCCGGACTTTGTCCCGGCGTAAACGGCGTCAGTCGTTTATCCCGATCAGTTAGAGAGACGAGTTGTTGTGTCCTGCTCCAGATCCTAGATGACGGCGGAGACCTGACCCACTGGATCTATAAGAAATACCCCAACATGTTCAAGAAGATCAAGGGAATCGTGGAGGAGAGCGTCACTGGAGTACACCGGTGGGTGGATCACTGCTAACCACACTGCTTCATTATTAGTTGACTCATTGTCTAGACTGAGAGAAACAGTATTTTGCCAGTAAGCTTCCCCCTTTGTCAGGGGTTTGTTTTGAAGCGAGTGGTCCATCTTCTATGGCTATGTCTCCATCTAGTGGCCATAACGGGTACTGTCAGGTTTTACTGGTAATGACTCCCCCCCCCTCTTATTGCTGTATATAGGTTGTACCAGCTGTCCAAGGCGGGGAAGCTGTGTGTCCCGGCCATGAATGTCAACGACTCTGTGACCAAGCAGAAGTTTGACAACCTCTACTGCTGCAGGGAGTCCATCCTGGACGGGTAGGACAACTCCGGCATGCCTGTTCAAAGCAGAAAGACGGAGGACGATTACGTCGTTGTCGTCACACATAATTGTCTTTGGGCGCTGACGGTCCGGGAGTCTACGGATGACTTAAACATGTTGTCATGCTAACTTTTTGTGTGTGTGTGTGTGTTTCTTCGCTCTCCCTCCAGTCTGAAGAGGACCACTGATGTAATGTTTGGGGGGAAACAGGTGGTTGTGTGTGGATATGGAGAGGTAAGAGTCTGTCTTACCTACTGTGTATTGATAGTTGCATTTCGCTACATTATTTTTTGGAAAGTATTACCCTAATTTTACCAGGTAAGTTGACTGAGAACACATTTCTCATTTACAGCAACGACCTTTGGGAAAAGTTACAGGGGGAGGAGAGGGGATGAATGAGCCAATTGGGAGTTGGGGATGATTAGGTGGCCCTGATGGAATGATGGCCATATTGGGAATTGAGCCAGAACACCGGGGTTAATGCCCCTATTCTTACGATAAGTGCCATGGGGTCTTGAGTGACCACAGAGAGTCAGGACGCCCTTCTTCTTTTTTACGTTCCACCCGAAAGACGGGACCCTACCCCGGGAACTGTCCCCAATGCCTCCTCTGGCCCTTCAAACCCATTTCCAGTAGCATCTGGTCCCCCATCCAGGGACCGACCAGGACCACTCCTGTTTAGCTTCAGAGGCAAGCCAGCAGTGGGATGCTGCTGGCGATCTAAACAACCTATTATTTCAACATGGATTTCAACATGGACCACCAGAGGAAACCATCCATGTCTATAGTAGAGCCTCCATCAGTCCTATGCCCATGTGTGTTTTTATTTGCGTATCCATAGGTGGGGAAGGGTTGCTGTGCTGCTCTCAAGGCCATGGGCTCCATCGTGTACGTCACAGAGATCGACCCCATCTGTGCCTTGCAGGCCTGGTGAGTTCAACCAATCGGAGCCTGGTATGTGAACTAATCGGCCAATGGCAGCAGGGTGAACGAGGAACTAACACGTTTTTTCTTTCCGTCCCCGTTCAGCATGGATGGCTTCAGACTGGTGAAGCTGAGTGAGGTGATCAGACAAGTGGACATTGTCATCACTTGCACAGGTGAACAACTCTCCTTTGTCCCCTCGGTCAGCACTAGATGGCCACGTTTTTAATTTTATTTTACCTTTATTTTACTAGGCAAGTCAGTTAAGAACAAATTCTTATTTTCAATGACGGCCTAAGAACAGTGGGTTAACTGCAGAATGACAGATTTGTACCTTGTCAGCTCGGGGATTCGAACTTGCAACCTTTCGGTTACTAGTCCAAACGCTCTAACCACTAGGCTACCCTGCCGCCCCGTTAGAGCATATAAGTGGCAATAGTGTCAAAACGAATAAACAAGCGTAAGTACATGAGCTTGTTGGAGTTTAAGTCAGGGTTAGGGTTTCGATTTCTTTGTAAAGTCAAGTTTGCGGTTAAAAAACACTGTACTCCCATCCTTTCCAGCATGGGCATAGCAACAGCAACCACCTTCTCCCTACGGCTTTACTGCTTGACTAGTTCAGCCTGCACCACTCTATTCATACACACACACACACACACACACACACACACACACACACACACACACACACACACTTCCCTCAGCAGCCTAGAGGGTGACTAGGCAGTAGGGTATAGGCCAGCAGTCACCAACCGGTCGATCGCAGTCTCCAAGGTATTTCTACTCGATCACCAAACATTTGTCAAAAAAACAACAATGATAAATCCTTGCGTACCTATTTTTTGTTTAGAGCTGTTGGTGCGCTTGATTCAGCAGCCCTAGGGCCGGGAAGGCAAAAGTGTTCCCGTTCGGAACCATTTCATGTGTCTGAAGGCAGACGTTCCCCTAAACGGCAGGCCCATAGAGCAAATCAAGTTCACCTATAGGCCTTCCGCTGGTCAATCAGAGAGCACAGATCAGTGTCTGCACAGTTTCCTCGTCACCACAGGCTGTAAAAAGAAGCCTCGAACGCACAGCAAGGTTGATACTGTGAAATTTCTTCACTTAAAAAAAAAAACATGACTAGAGAGAGACGACGAATACAGCAAAGAGCTGCTGTTTTTATGAGGACATGTTTGTTGTTATTCAGTACTGTCAACACTTTATTAAACTTTTCTAAGCTATAAAATGAGCGTTCTCCCTATTCCCACTCGCGCTACAAAAAGCACTGCAGCAGCAGTGAATGAGTATCGCGAAGTGTTTCTATACGCCTGTGTTATTAGCGGCTTTATTGTTTTTAGTATCGAGGAATATTTCACTTTCTCTGGTCATATGAGTAACAACATGGATTAGTGCATAAGGCAGAAATAATGCAGTGCGACTTGAGTTTCGCCATCAGCTGGAAGACTGTGTCCCCTTTTTCAAATCAAATGTTATTTGTCACATGCGCCAAATACAACAGGTGTAGTTGACCTTACAGTGAAACGCTTACTTACAAGCCCTTAAACAACAATGCAGTTTTAAGAAAATACCTGAAATAAAAGTAACAAACAATTAGAGCAGCAGTAAAATAACAATAGCAAGGCTATATACAGGGGGCACCGGTACAGTCAGTGTGCGGGGGCACCGGTTAGTTGAGGTTTGTGAGGTAATATGTACATGTAGATAGTTATTAAAGTGACTATGCATAGATAATAACAGAGTAGCAGCAGCGTAGAAGGGGGGGCGGGCAATGCAAATAGTCTGGGTAGCCATTTGATTAGATGTTCAGGAGTCTTATGGCTTGAGGGTAGAAGCTGTTTAGAAACCTCTTTGTACCTAGACTTGGTGCTCCGGTAACGCTTGCCGTGCGGTAGCAGAGAGAACAGTCTATGACTCGGGTGGCTGGAGTCTTTGATGATTTGTAGGGCCTTCCTCTGACACCGCCTGGTATAGAGGTCCTGGGTGGCAGGAAGCTTGGCCCCGGTGATGTACTGGGTTGTACGTACTGCCCTGTGTCGTGCCTTGCGGCCAGAGGCCGAGTGGTTGCCATACCAGGCAGTGATGCAACCCGTCAGGATTCTCGGGAGGGAGGGAGAGAAGAGGGACGGTGAGTCGGGTGAGAGGCAGCCTCACCTCTGCTCCTTCCCTCAGACTGACCATCAGATGCAGACCATCAGTCCAGTAATTAAGCTAATTATTATGCTCACTCTGTCTCACAAGTAATACAGCAAATGATCTAGTACCATTATGATCATACCAGAGAAGAACAACATTGGCTGGGCAATTCAAGCATAGCCAATATGCACTGATAATGTATTGGGCCTATAGCCAACTACAGACATTATTGCTACAGAACTGTTTTGAAATGGTTAATGTTGCATAGGCTTACTTTTTTTTTAAAGTCATGTTAAAAAAAATAAAGTGATCTCGACTCCAAAAGATGTCGGTGACCACTGGTGTAGACATTACAGGAGTCGCCTCAATCCCTCGGACCTGGCAGCCGTGTGCGTAGCCAGCCGGTCAGTGCTCCACGTTCAGATTCAATCCGAGTGAAGAGTTAAATGGGACAGACTGCATTACCTCCCTAGTCTATTAAGCCCGTCAACAGGCTGCCGTCCTCATCGACGTTAATTGAAAAGGGACGGACAACCGTAATCACTCGTACGAATGCACGCAGACCTGCACGTTCACACACTCTGACTTCGAGGCACGCGATGCCATTCAGACACTTATTCATACTGTAGGTTGATGTGGAGCCCCAATGGTGCATTTTTTTATTTTATTTTTGAGTGCAGGAGATTTATTCCAGGCATCATTTGTGTAACATATACAGCAACACAATTCCTTTTTGAAGTCGTTACCAACGCCATTCAGCATGTATCGGCCCGGCAAGAGGTTTTGGTAGTATTCACCTCTGTCCACATGATTTTCTCTGATGTTTCAGTGTACAGTAGTGAACATGATGTTTGTGAGGGTGTAATATTGATGGCACGTTTCACGACGGCCCCTCTACTTCAGGTAATAAGAACGTGGTGGTGAGAGAATACTTGGACCGTATGAAGAACGGCTGTATTGTCTGTAACATGGGACACTCAAACACGGAGATCGACGTGGTGAGTGAAGTGTGTGTATTGGTGGGAGATGAGGGGGGGTTGTATGTACGTGTGTGGTGGGTGTGATATTGTGACAGCTTGACTGATCGTGTGGGTGGAAGACACTGCTGTCACCAATGCTTGTCACGTTATTGTCACTGTGGGGGAAGCTGTGATACGACAACACGCCCCTGACCTGACGTTGTCATAGTTATGGGTTGGCTCGCTGTGGCTTATGCCTGTCAGTTGTTATCACTGTTAAGGTGAAATCCTCAGGGTCATAGTGAAACCATTTTCATAGTGACTGTTGTCATCAGGGTCCATCCACCACTGTGGCAGATAGATTTAAAAATCTACCAGCACCTCAGATTTTTTACCAGCCAAAATAGTTTTTTTAACGTTATTTCTTTTTAACGGATGAACATGCGTTGTAATGTTTCTAAAACAATACATGTATTACCAGTAATAAGTGAAGTGGTATTTTTCTCAGTTCATTTTTTGTGACCCGAGTCTTAACCAAAATACCTAAGATGCGATAAAAATGTTATGCTGCCCCTTTAAGGGCTGGAGGTTACCGTGGCAATGAGGGCACTGAGCCACTGGACTGGTCAGTGACTGCCTGTGATATAGAGAATCTGACTAGTAGCCGATGTCTTTGCTAGCAGATGAAGCAAACTCAAACATTGAAAAACAACCTAGCTTGTGAACAAAACAATGTAAATAGCCACGAAACACAAGGACAAAGTCTCACTTTAGAGTAAATTTGACTAACTTTGGATTTCAAAGTGGCGCAGCGGTCTAGGGCAGTACTTGAGGCGTCACTACAGACTTGGGTTCGATCCCAGGCTTTGTTGAGGCCGGCCGTGACTAGGAGACCCATGAGGCGGCGCACAATTGGCCCAGCGTCGTCTGGGTTCGGGAAGGGTTTGGCCAGCCAGGGTGTCCTTGTCCCATCACGCTCTAGTGACTCCTTGTGGTGGGCCGGGCACCTTCAAGCTGACTTTGGTCGCAAGCTGGACGGTGTTTCCTCCGACACATTGGCGCAGCTGGCTTCCGGGTTAAGCGAGCAGTGTCAAGCAAGCAGTGCGGCTTGGCAGGGTCGTGTTTCGGGAGGACGCATAGCTCTCGACCTTCGTCTCTCCCGAGTCCGTAGGGGACAGCGATAAGACAAGACTAACTACCATTGGATATTACAAAATTGGGGAGAACAATGGTTAAAAATATAAGAAATTAAACAAATTGACCACCTTTTATACTTGATCGCACCGGTTCCAAAATGAGACTTCAGCGCGGTGCACCCAGCTCCCCAGTGTGTTCCAGCATGTTGAGCAAGAAGGGATATTATTATAGGATTTGTAGTTCTTTGTGTGATTTTTAGCTACCAGCTATGAAACAAAATGACAGAAATACTTTGAAAACAGCTACTGCAGCATTAGTTCAGCTGTACATATGAGCTCATACTTGCCTTCTAACGGTTTATTTACAAATGGGATTGACATGCTTGTGGAGCCCTGACCAACCGCTAACGTGGCTGGTGAAACAGACATCTTACCCACCAATGCCAAAATCAATCCGCATTTGACGGGGTTTAATTTTAGGCCCTGGTTGTCGTCGTGACACTGTTCTCGTGGTAACTGTTTCCTGTCCGTTTTGTTGTCCTCTCCTCCAGGCGAGCCTGCGGACCCCGGAGCTGACCTGGGAGAGAGTGAGGTCACAGGTAGACCACGTCATCTGGCCCGACGGCAAGCGGATAGTGCTGCTGGCTGAGGTGATTCATCATCATCGTCACATTAGTACCGTCACGGAGAGCCTTGTATTATCTCAAATCACTGCTCAATCGCACGGGTCAATGATCTGATCTATAAATCCTCTCAACTTCCAAATAACTGGGCGTGAATAGATCCATATGTAGCTGTACAACAACCCCTATCTGAGGCTGAGCCTGGTAAACAAGCAGTACGTCTACACCACATTCACCCTCTCTCGCTCTCTCTCTCTCTCTCTCTCTCTCTCTCTCAGTGTGCGTGCAGCACTCCCTTTCTCTTAGCAGAGAGAGACAGAGGCACTCTGTGTGTGTGCAGCAGTCTCTGACAGAATGAAACCACCGTGAGAGCGAGCCAGACAGAAAGCCAGACAAAGCCAGGTGCTTCAGTGTGTCTGCGGTTTGATCTCCTCCAGGCTTTAATCAGAGAACAGAAACCCCCTCTCCTCTGCTGTTTGTTTGCGTGTAGAGTCCATGCCCTGACGAAATGATGGGGCTTCCCTCTTTTGACTCTATTCTCTCAGTCTTCACTCCTGGACTCTCTCACTTCTCCTCTACTGTCTCAAGCTGAGGGGCTTTTTCAAAGAGAAGTTGCTTTTTTGTTTGTTTGGTTCCCCAGAGCTCACCAGTAGCCTGTGTTCCGTTCTCCTGATGCTCTCTACAGAACAGGGAAGTGTGGGCTGCCTCAGTTTCCCACGGGCTGTGTGCATACTGAGCAGTGTGCATACTGAGCAGTGTGCATACTGGGCAGTGTGCATACTGCATAAAGTAACAGTACGCCCCGTTGTGCTGTCACTGCTACTCGTAGCAAACGGGGAATTGAAACTAAAGCTCCACCAAAGTCTTGATTGCTACGCGCTAACACAGCATGTTGGAGCTCTCTGGGGAAATAATGAACATTATCACAGGCTTTCTGTGCCACTAAGGAGTGTATGATGGCGTTAGTAAATGGAGATCAGTTCCTCCTCCTTTGTGAACGCTGCCTCGTTAGCAGTCTGAGCCCAGTAACAGTACCAGTCCCATTTTCTCCCTCTGTTTACATCTCTCGTCTGCACCACGTCTTCTGTTATTCTGACCTTGGACTCGGCAATACTTTTTCTGGCATTTTGATGATGTCGATGTCAACCCCACACACACACACACAGTATCTTATCATTGAGACGGAGCTGTAGGCAGTTTTCTCTGATTCTGTGTGCCGTTAACTGGTTGTTAACCCAATGTGTGTGTCTCGATCTGTCCTCAGGGTCGTCTGCTGAACCTAAGCTGCTCTACGGTCCCCACCTTTGTCCTGTCCATCACCGCCACCACTCAGGTACCGTGCGTTTTTGTGATTTGTGCGTGGGGTGGATCAGCGTCGGCGTGTGTGCCTCTTCCTACAGTAATCGGAGAGATCAGGGTCCTGTCGTTGCTCTGCCGCTGACCCCAGGCCGCGTGCGTCATGAGAGCGTCCGTGGCATTGCCATGGTAACACAAGTGTGTGTGTGTGTGTGTGTGTGAGATTGACATCCGGGTCTTGTTTCATACCTCAGGCCCTGGCTCTGATAGAGCTGTACAACGCCCCGGAGGGACGCTACAAACAGGATGTCTACCTGCTGCCCAAGAAGATGGGTAAGAGGCCGAGCTCTATGTCCACAAACACAGACATACACCTTTATCCCTCCTCTGTCCTCAACCCTCTGTCTCACACACACTCCGTAATCCTTATTCGCTCAAGCCTCAGCCGAGGCAGCCAGTAGTCACCTGACAACACCCGTCCGCCTGTCTGAACCTCTGACAAAACCCTTTTAGGGGTAAACATTGAGTTGAAAGTGGATCAGCCAGAATGCACAACCGACTCTGCTCAGCAAATAGAAGCGATAGATTCAGTATAGGGATAGAGATGTCTAGCATGACCGTGAATATGTTTTGAAGCAGCTCTGTGCTAACTCAACCCCTGCAGCCATGTCCTGGATTGGGTTATCTATGTTCTACGTCATGATCCAAAACGAACACTGGATGTAAGTATATCAGGTCGTGTTTGTAAATGAGTAGAACAAAAGACTAAACGGTGCAGCCATTGCACTGTCTGGGAAATATAGGATCCATAGAACGCATCCTATGCCAGCGTATGGCGTAAAAGCAGGGAGAATGAGAGGTAGAGGGGCAGACTGGCAGAGGCACTCAATATAGGTCAGACTGTCAGGCCCTGCTGCTAAGCTCACTGCACCATCACAGACGGCGTGAGGGAGAGACCGGGACAGGAGAAGCAGCCCCAGTGTGTTCAGCTAACCCCACACAAACAAATAAATGAGTAAATAACCAACAGCCCCATGTCCCTGCTAGCTAGATTAACTAGGCACTCTCCTCCCGCTTTTTCTTTTTCTGTCTCTCTCTATCCATCTTTCTCTCTCGCTCTTCTCCCCCCCCCCACACACTCCCCCCTCCTGCATTATTCCAGATGAGTATGTGGCCAGTCTTCACCTGCCTACGTTCGATGCCCACCTCACTGAGCTGAGTGACGAGCAGGCTAAGTACCTGGGCTTGAACAAGAATGGGCCCTTCAAGCCAAACTACTACAGGTAAACATTAATGCCTGAATGCTTAGATTGCCTGCTAATATTGTATGTCACATACACTGAGTATACCAAACATTAGGAACACCTTCCTGCTTTTGTGTCGCGCACCCCCCCCCCCCCATCATTTCGTCAGGGCATGGACTCTACAAGGTATTGAAAGTGTTACACAGGGATGCTGGCCCATGTTAACTCAAATGCTTCCCACTGTTGTGTCAAGTTGGCGGGATGTCCTTTGGGTGGTGGACCATACATGATACACACGGCAAACTGTTGAGCGTGAATCCAGCAGCGTTGCAGTTCAAATAAAATAGATTTATAAAGATCTTCTTACATCAGCTGATATCTCAAAGTGCTGTACAGAAACCCAGCCTAAAACCCCCAAACAGCAAGCAATGCAGGTGTAGAAGCACGGTGGCTAGCATGTCCGGTGAACAGGTCAGGGTTCCATAGCCGCAGGCAGAACAGTTGAAACTGAAGCAGCAGCATGGCCAGGTGGACTGGAGACAGCAAGGAGTCATCAGGCCAGGTAGTCCTGAGGCATGGCAGTTCTTGACACAAACCCGTTGCACCTGGCACCTACTACCATACCCCGTTCGAAGGCACTTAAATCCTTTGTCTTGCCGTTTCATCCTCTGAATGGCACACGCATGCAATCCATGCCTCAATTGCTTAAAAATCCTTCTTTAACCTGACTCCTCCCCTTCATCTACACTGCTTGAAGTGACATCAATAAGGGATTGTAGCTTTCACCTGGATTCAGCTGGTCAGTCTGGCATGGAAAGAGCAGGTGTTCTTAATGTTTTGTCTACTCGGTGTACATCTTTCGTGGTGTTATATTGCAAAGATGTAATGTTATGAATACAGTTATCAGAGTTATAATGAGAAATCAATCAATCAAATGTACCTATAAAGCCCCTTTTACATCAGCCGATGTCACAAAGTGCTATACAGAAACCCAGCCTAAAACCCCAACCAGAAAGCAATGCAGGTGTAGAAGCACGGTAAGATGGCGATGCTTGGTAGAGAGCGCTCCACAGTGCAAGATTGTTACATAACTGTAACTGCAGGATTTGACATTTCGTTTTTTTTCCTCCCCAAGGTATTAAACCAACTCTGAAATGAAGAAAATACAGAGGCTCCAAAAATCGTACAGAACCCAGAAGAAAGGAGAGAGGAGGACGGAATAGTCACACACCTGCTTTTTACAAAAGGGGAGGAGCTGTGTGCTAATTGCTCAGAGTGGAGGGCGTGGCTTACCTGCGCTTTGGCAGTGTTTTATTTATTTCCGCTAGAATAATGTAACTCTAACCTTTTTTTGAGCTGCTCCTGCCATTTTGCGCTCCTTAGCAAGCGTCTCCTGGAGATTTCGTCTTCTCTTAGCTACTTGTCTGTCTGTCAGTCAGTCGTACGTAAACTCCGTTGCGAGATCTTTTTATTGTTAGTTTAAAAACTAAAGATGAAAAAACTATTAATGAAGAAAAACCAATGTACAAAAAAATCTGTGTGAATGAAAGATGACCTCTGAAGATTTAGTGATGGACGTGTGGTTCATGTCCTGTTGTCCGTATTTCCTACTCTTGATTTTTTTTTTTTAAAGATAAATTGAAAGGGATTAGATGAAGAGGGGGGAGGTCATTGGGTCCAATCTTATCCTGTCTTTGCTCATTTGATTCAGATTTATTCTCTGTCCTTGTTTTTAAGTACGTTTTAATGCGTCGGTTCTCCTATTCCCCCAATCAAACTGGACAGTGACAGGTGTGGGGTCGGGGTCTTTCCCTGTGATTGGTTGGGACCTCTCTCCCGCACCTATCACTCAAACACAGTGAATCCATCTCAGCTCCCTGTACCACAGCCTTTCAATAATGAACTATGTTCTTCAGCTCCCAAACTGCTCACATGATGCCAGTGTTGAAGTTATATGAGAAGTATTTTGCCCGACCAGAGTTTATGACATCCATACACAATGTCCGGAGCTAGATTCTCCTTTCAAAGCATTATACTGTATTATAAACTGGGTAGTTCGAGCCCTGAATGCTGAAAGCCGTGGTATATCAGACCGTATACCACCATGACAAAACATTTTATTTTTACTGTTCTAATTATGTTGGTAACCAGTTTATAATAGCAATAAGGCAGCTCAGGGGCTTGTGGTATTTTGGAAATATACCACAGCTAAGGGCTGTGTCCAGGCACTGCGTTGCGCTGTACATAAGAACAGCCCTTAGCACAGGGTATATTGGCCATATACCACAAACCCCCTTGTACCTTATTGATTAATTAGAGGCTTGACAGGTATGGGAGATCATTACAAGGGGATATATTTAGATATTTATGTAGAAATGTAGATTTTTCTATCTTTCATCCACCCATCTATTATCTTACCTTTGAAATTAAACATCTGTCTCGCTATAAAGATAAGCAATTAAATGTTATGATAAATGTTCGGTATGATTTTTTTTTTTTGAAAACTGTGACAGACTATTTCAGTGAGATACCAAATGTACAGCAAGGCTGGTAGTAGTTTCTTTGGCCAGGTCCTCAATAGTAAGCTGCTGTATGCAAAACCTGTACAGTAATTACATCGCTAAAACCAATTAGCCATTGCCAGGCGTTAGTTGTGATTTTAACTGCAGTGAGGCTATAGCTTTATGCCTGGATCATTACATTTGCTTGTAATTAGTTGGGGACCTTACATTTCACACGTTCCAAAAAGTTTCACCACTTCAGACATCAGTTTACCTCATTGTTCCAATTTATTATGCATTTATGATAAAAGGTCAGTCACCTTTTATAAATGTCCAAGATTTGCTGTCTTCGTTAGTTTGAGTTTTTCTGTTGAGGGCCAAACTCCTCTGGTACGATTATTAGTCCGGCTTAATTTCCTCTGCGTTTTTTAGATTCAACTTTGTTAGAATCCCAGCTGTTAGGGTGTTCTCCTGAACCAAAAGCCCGTTACTACAAGCCAGCTGGGAGGAACCAGCTTTTCTTCTCATTTTTTAAATGTTTTTTTTTTTATTATTATTTTTTTTACATCGTATAGAATGGACTTAAATCCTTGAACATACACCCATATTGCTCCCATGTTAATTATGCCCATACTATACATTCTAAAATGCCACTGTGTTCATGTCATACTCGTGAGCTACCGTTTGTGCATTTATGCCCCCCGGCCTCCATAATAACCATCTTCCAAGTCGGAGGCCCCGTCTGTGTGACCATCCATACTGCCCATATTTCTGTTTGTCTGATGTTTTAGAACATTATCCTTGTGCTGATTATCTCATCTGTTAGAGTGGTTTATCGTGTCTGACCGTGTGAGAGTGAGTGTGTGTGTGTTAGGGTCATGTGTAGTAGGACATGGTTGCTTCGATACAGTTGTCTCAGGATCATAGCCTGTGCTTTTCCCGGGGGTGAAAGAGCATTAGTCGGTCCAATAGCTGCATCACATGGGCAGGGTTAACGCCAGCATCTTGTATGGTTAACTCAAAAGTATAGGAATTCCAGCATATCAACTCTTGTATTTATTGTTGTAAATCCACAGTCAGTACAAATGGAACTTTTTTTTTTCTCAAATTTTTAAGTTGTCGAAACAATGTTTAAATATTGCAAGTGATAATGATAGATGAGCAATAATAATAAATCTAATCTTAAAGAATAAAAATGTCATTGTATCAACCTTTGTCGTCTAATATACGATGTGCTGTATTTTTATTCATTTTCATGTGTTTTCTTGAACATACCTACATGTGGATAGAAAGATTGCTGCCGATGCCTATGAATCATACATGGTTGCATTTACACAGGCAGCCTAATTCTGAGACTTTGCCACTAAACCGTTTAACCGATCAGACCTTATACCAATTATTGGGCAAACGATCAGTATTGGGCTGCCTGAGTAAGCTGATTTCCCATGGCCTTGAGGCATCTCTTGAGGATGACTGCCTGCTGCTGCTGGGAGCTCAAAGAAAGATAGACATCCGTAATGACACCACTTGAGAGAGAATGTTATGCCAAGTGCTAGAAACAAAGTAGTATCATTGTGAACTAGGGTGTTTCACTATAGCTTGGATGATTTGATTACAAGGCGCTGGTACCAGTGTTTGGCCAAGTTTTACAGGATGGGTTTAGGTTATGTTCCCACAATCTTATTTACAAGCCATGTGTCCTATAAGACTAACATTAACACGGGTTATTCAGTGACTCAACACGATAGATTCTGTGTATTTGAATTATGTTCTCAGAACTCATAAGTTTGGATACTTACTCGGTCACGGGGCTATAATTGGGGTATGCGCTCAGATGAAACGGATTACTGTGTTGCCAGATGACACAGTGGTAGGGGGGTGACACTGGGGGTGTCGAGAGCACTTGGAAGCAGCTGTTGTCGCCACTCAGTCACAGTCGTAGTGAGTGACCTAATCAGACCAAACCCACTCTGCACCAGCACCCTGAAGCGCGCACACACACACACACACACAATCAGATGTTGACGGCCTATTATCCCGCTCATGCAACACACACACTGACTTCACTCCGTTAATGTGAAAGGTTTGACACACAAAAGGTAAAAACGCTAGATTCATAATTAAACTGTTGTTTTGGTTCCTAACAGCCACCAATATTAACCATATCAGGAAATGAAATGTGTTTCTCACATGAGCAGAATGCAAAAGGTGTGGACTTCAGTGAAATGTTTACGTATGAGCTCTTTCCCAACCATGCAGTTTAAAAAAGGTGCTAATAAGAAAGGAAATAGTAACCCAATGAAGGTGGCCTCAAAAGAATGACATTAACACAGGTGCATTTCACATAATGTTTGTTTTGACCAGTGTTCTTCATCAATAAATCCCTGCATACAGTATAAACACCCTCGCACCCAACCAGCCACACCATGTGTCAAGTTCACGTACGTGAAACAGATATGACCTTTGCGCTCTCAAACTGTACACTCCAATCAGATCACGTTAAGTGCTTTTCTCAGTCAGGGGGGTTGTTACGGAGGGGGGCAATCTACATCAAGCAGCCCCCTGCTACAGTCACTAATCAATAATTCACTCAGGTCACTGTAGCGGTGGTGGGATGAGAATGACCGTGGAGTGGTCTAGGTCTGGTCTGTCGTCACCCCTCTCCGACCCCTACATCACCACCACTCAATGTGGCAGCCTGCCTCAAGGGATGGATGTTTGGGGGGGAATATTAAATTACCTCTGGAGCAGTGTTCTTCAATCATGATCCTGGAAGCATGCTTTTTTTCTGGCCCAGCAATAACATACCCGATTTGTCAAATGGTCATCAAGCTCTTGATTCATTTAATCAAGTTTGTTACTAGGCTGATATAAAATAATTTTATTGACTCATAGGTTTTGTGTCTTGTCTCGGGTCTTGGATTGATTATGGTTACATTCAAGCACATAGATACAATTGAATTGCCTATCAATACTAAGCTATAATAGCAAATGTTTAATTGAAATCCACCGAAACGAACAATGTTTCTAATGTAGGTGCCATTATGGAACACTCAGCATCAGCACCAATTAATTGACCGTATTCGAAGATCCTCTACTCGACTGATTCACTCGCGGGTAAGACCAACCCGCCTGTCACCATTTACAGTAGAAGTTAACCCCGCCCTCTCTGGCGTCCAGTCAACCAATCACACTAACGGGGACGGGTTTCCTGAACTTGGAATAAACTGAAATCTGTTACAGTTTGTCAGGCTCGAACCTTACCGGAATGCACAAGCTGCAGAAAAAGTGAACGAACCAACACAGAAAGATGCAGGCAGACGAAATGGAGGTACCTATCATGAATTATATTAACATATAACTGCAACAAACAAAAGGCCTCTGCCGAATGGGAGATATGTGTTCGTGAATCTGCTGAAGGATTGGGAGGTAAAGCCAGTTTGTAGCTACTCGTTGAGCCAGTGGAGAGGGGTCCATGTCCGTGTGGTTTGTTGTTGCTGGGGAGCTTTAAATGCCCTTTTGCCACAGAGCCGCTTTTGAAAGCATGCAGCCCAGGTAGTTATTTTGGTGACCGAGCAAGTGGATGCTATAAATACCGTAAGTTTATGGTTAATTCTGAACGTGGCAAATACAGGTAGCTAATGTGACTGTCAATGTCCAGGACGTTTGTGGTCGAATTTTCTCTTGCAGCTGCCGCCTGTGTATTTGTGCATGACATCGTAGACCAGTGTCAGATTGGCAAATATACAGTAGATGTATGTACACAGCAGTGATGTTGGGGATATGAGAAGAAGAAATCATTCGGTGTCTACTTATTTGTCCCATATGCTCGGGCAGCAGCCTATATGTAGATATTCCAGTGTGTGAATCAATTACATTTTTAAATTGGATTTATTTGTCAGTGTAGAAGAGTGGATTTGAAATTGATAGAATAAGGCATAGGCTATTAGCTAGTATCTCAATTATTACATATTAAGATTTTTTTTAAACACACTAATAGGTTTTCAAAACGTTTCTCTAATTATATGCTTGCTTTCAAGTAAACATGTTTGACATTATGCTCCATACCTCTAGGATACAGCATATAGTTGTTCTAATAACTAATTCATTCAGCCATTAAAAATTAAAACAAATCAATTGCATTTTGGATTCATGTCTTGGCAGTGTAACCCAGATCCAGACTAGGTTGCCTAGCCCTGCTAGTGGGCAAACTGTGGTGGTGGGTAGCCTACATCTATCCAGTGAAATCACACCAATCATATCCTGGATCGTGTTTGTTGGGCATATTATATGGTTGGGGGGGGGGATGATACAAAAAAAAAGGAATTAGAGCATATTTCCCCTCCAGCCTCAAGCTTTCCAGGACAGAGGTGGGGGGTTTCAATGATGGTTGAAATAAACGCATGAAACCTCATCTCCACATTGGTGAAATCTAAAGAAGGATCCAGTTGGCTCATTTCTTTACCAATGGCTTCTTTTGAAGCAGACTAATGCCTCTGTATACAGAACTCGGTGTAGTCAAGTAGCTAAGACTACATTCAGTGCTCAAGCCACACAATGCACGCCTAAGTCATCATAGTCGATATGAGATCTGATCATCCCACTTAATTCTATTGCTTTGTCCAGGCTATTCCTCATGTGATCTGTGTTAGAGTTGATTGTTGCATTGGCCCATTGGCTTGGCTGGCTGGCTTCGGTCATAGGTTATTTTTAACATATGCTTATATGAGAAGAGGGGGGGATGGGGGATGGTGGGGATTTTGATGGGATGCCCAGTGTTTGCACACACTGACGGTGGAGCGCAGGGTTCACTGTGCCAGTGTGGAAGGAAGGTTAGTGTTCATAGCAAGCTGGAGGGGGTAGGGGAGAAAGAGATTTGTTGATGCCCACGGGTAGCTGAGTGAGAGACACCAAATTCCCCACTCTCCTTCAAACAAACATGAAAGAGCTCTATTGAGAGCAATAACAACACCAACCTTAGTTTCCTGTGCAACAGAGACAACCTTCTGGCATCCTCGCATCTCATCTGCAGGAGGACTAAGCCAATCAGACATGCCTGTGTTTAATTATTATCCCAATCAAGCAATCGTGAGTTGAAATTAAGATGTGGTTTCTAATCAAATCCAATGTTATTTGTCACATGCGCCGAATACAACAGGTGTAGACCTTACAGTGAAATGCTTACGTACAAGCCCTTAACCAACAACAACAAGTTTTTAAAAATACATAAATTAAAAAATAAGAAAATAGAAAAATAACGAGCAACAATAAAATAACAGTAACGAGGCTATATACAAGTGGTACCGGTACAGAGTCATTGAGCGGGGACACAGGTTAGTCGAGGTAATTAAGGTAATCTGTACAGTACCAGTCAAAAGTTTGAATACACCTACTCATTCAAGGGTTTTTCTTTATTCTCACTATTTTCTACATTGTAGAATAATAGTGAAGACATAAAAAATCTATCAAATGTATTTATAAAGCCCTTCTTACATCAGCTGATGTCACAAAGTGCTGTAGAGAAACCCAGCCTAAAACCACAAACCGTAAGCAATGCAGGTGTAGAAGCACGGTGGCTAGGAAAAACTCCCTAGAAAGGCCAGAACCTAGGAAGATACCAAGAGAGGAACCAGGCTATGAGGGGTGGCCAGTCCTCTTCTGGCTATGCCGGGTGGAGATTATAATAGTACATGGCCAAGATGTTCAAATGTTCATAGATGACCAGCAGAGTCTAATAATAATAATAATAATAATAATAATAATAATAATAATAATAATAATCAGTGGTTGTAGAGGGTGCAACAGGTCAGCACCTCAGGAGTAAATGTCAGTTGGCTTTTTATAGACGATCATTCAGAGTATCTCTACCGCTCCTGCTGTCTCTAGAGAGTTGAAAACAGCAGGTCTGGGACAGGTAGCATGTCCATTGAACAGGTCAGGGTTCCATAGCCGCAAGCAGAACAGTTGAAACTGGAGCAGCAGCATGACCTGGTGGACTGGTGACAGCAAGGAGTCATCAGGCCAGGTAGTCCTGAGGCATGGTCCTAGGGCCCAGGTCCTCCGAGAGACATAAACTATTGCAGCATAAATACTGGAGGCTGAGACAGAAGGGGTCGGGAGACACTGTGGCCGACGATACCCCCGGACAGTGCCAAACAGGCAGGATATAAAATATGTGAAATAACATATATGGAATTATGTAGTAACCAAAACCGGTTTAAATAAATCAAAATAGATTTTAGATTCTTCAAAGTAGCCACCCTTCTTGACAGGTTTGCACACTCTTGGCATTCTCTCAACCAGCTTGACGAGGAATGCTTTTCCAACAGTCTTGAAGGAGTTCCCACATGCTGAGCACTTGTTGGCTGCTTTTCCTTCACTCTGCGGTCCAACTCATCCCAAACGATCTCAAATGGGTTGAGGTTGGGTGATTGGAGGCCAGGTCATCAGATGCAGCACTCCATCACTCTCCTTCTTGTTCAAATAACCCTTACACAGCGTGGAGGTGTGTTGTGGTTCATTTTCCTACCCTAACCAGAAACCGTGGATGGATGGCAGCATTCTCGCAATACTGAAAGCGCCATTCACAGCATTTAACCATGGAAAGAGGTCTGGAAATATGGCTGAATATAAACAGTGTAGTTATTCCCTCCGCAAGGCACTCAAACAAGCAAAATGCCGGTACAGGGACAAGGTGGAGTCGCAATTCAACGGCTCAGACACAAGACGTATGTGGCACGGTCTACAGGAAATCGCGGACTAGAAAAACAAAAACAGCCATGTCACGGACACCAATGTCTTGCTTCAAGACAAGCTAAACACCTTATTTGCCCGATTTGAGGATAATACAGTGCCACTGTTGCGGCTCGCTTACAAAGACTGTGGTCCCCACCCCTCTCCTTCTCAGTGACTGACATGAGTAAAATATTTAAACTTGTTAACCCTCGCAAGGCTGCTGGCCCAGACGGCACCCCTAGCCGCGTTCTCAGAGCATGCGCAGACCAGCTGGCTGGTGTGTTTACAGACATATTCAATCGCTCCCTATCCCAGTCTGCTTCCCCGAATGCTTCAAGATGGCTACCATTGTTCCTGTACCCAAGAAGGCAAAGATAACTGAACTAAATGACTAACACCCCGTAGCACTCACTTCTGTCATCATGAAGTGCTTTGAGAGGCTAGTCAAGGAATATCACCTCCATCTTACCGGCCACCCTAGACCCACTTCAGTTTGCATACCACCCCAACAGGTCCACAGATGACACAATCACACTGCACACTGCCCTATCCCATCTGGACAAAAAGAATACTTATGTAAGAATGCTGTTTATTGACTACAGCTCAGCATTCAACACCATAGTACCCTCCAAGCTCATCATCAAGCAGGAGGCCCTGGGTCTCAACCACACCTTGTGCAACTGGGTCCTGGACTTTCTGATGGGCTGCCACCAGGTGGTGAAGGTAGGAAACAACATCTCCACTTCGCAACACTGGGGCCCCACAAGTGTGTGTGTTCAGCTCTCTCCTGTACTCCTTGTTACCCACGACTGAGTGGCCATGCAGGCATCCAACTCAATAATCAAGTTTGCAGACGACACAACAGTGAAGAGCCTGAACACCAATGATGACGAGACAGCCGACAGGTAGGAGGTGAGTGCACTAGAGTGTGGTGTCAGGAAAACAACCTCTCACTCAACATCAACAAAAGGAGATGATTGTGGACTTCAGGAAACAGCACATCACAGACAAACTGAAATTGTCCACCCACACAGACAGTGTGGTGAAGAAGGCGACTGAAGAAATTTGGTTTGTCACCCAAAACCCTGACAAACTTTTACAGATGCACAATCGAGAGCATCCTGTCGGGCTGTATCACAGCCTGGTACGGCAACTGCACCGCTCTCAAACACAAGTCTCTCCAGAGAGTGGTGCGGTCTGCACAAAGCATCTGCGGGGGCAAACTACCTGCCTTCCATGACACCTACAACACCCGACGTCACAGGAAGACCAAAAAGCTCATCAAGGACAACAACCACCCGAGCCACTGCCTGTTCACACCTCTATCATCCAGAAGGGGAGGTCAGTACAGGTGCATCAAAGCTGAAACCAAGAGATTGAAAAACAGCTTCTCTCTCAAGGCCATCAGACTGCTAAACAGAAATCATTAACTCCGAGAGGCTGCTGCTGACATTGTTACCCAATCACTGGACACTAATAAATGGATCACTAGTCACTTTAAACAATGCCACTTTAAATAATGCCACTTTAATAATGTTTACATATCTTATATTACTCATATTACATGTAAACTCAGCAAAAAAAAGAAATATATATTTTTCAGGACCCTGTCTTTCAACGATAATTTGTAAAAATCCAAATAACTTCAGACCTTCATTGTAAAGGGTTTTTACACTATTTCCCATGCTTGTTCAATGAACCATAAACAATTAATGAACGTGCACCTGTAGAATGGTTAAGACACTAACAGCTTACAGACTGTAGACAATTAAGTTCACAGTTATGAAAACTTAGGACACTAAAGAGGTCTTTCTACTGACTCTGAAAAACACCAAAAGAAAGGTGCCCAGGGTCCTTGTTCATCTGTGTGAATGTGCCTTAGGCATGCTGCAAGGAGGCATGAGGACTACAGATGTGGCCAGGGCAATGAATTGCAATGTCCGTACTGTGAGGCGCCTAAGACAGCGCTACAGGGAGGCAGGACGGACAGCTGATCATCCTCGCAGTGGCAGACCACGTGTAACAACACCTACACAGGATTGGTACATCTGAACATCACACCTGCAGGACAGGTACAGTAAGGCAATAACTGTAACCGGAATGCACAATCCCTCCATCAGTGCTCAGACTGTCCGCAATAGGCTGAGAGAGGCTGGACTTAGGGCTTGTAGGCCTGTTGTAAGGCAGGTCCTCACCAGACGTCACCAGCAACAACGTCGCCTATGGGTACAAACCCACGATCGCTGAACCAGACAGGACTGGCAAAAAGTGCTCTTCACTAACGAGTTGCAGTTTTGTCTCACCAGGGGTGATGGTTGGATTCACGTTTATCGTCAAAGGAATGAGCGTTACACCGAGGCCTGAACTCTGGAGCGGGATCAATTTGGAGGTGGAGGGTCCGTCATGGTCTGGGGCGGTGTGTCACAGCATCATTGGACTAAGTTTGTAGCCATTGCAGGTAATCTCAACGCTGTGCATTACATGGAAGACATCCTCCTCCCTCATGTGGTAACCTTCCTGCAGGCTCCTTCCTGCAGGCTCCTGACATGACCCTCCAGCATGACAATTCCACCAGCCATACTGCTTGTTCTGTGTGATTTCCTGCAAGACCGGAATGTCAGTGTTCTGCCATGGCCAGCAAAGATCCTGGATCTCAATCCCATTGAGCACGTTTGAGACCTGTTGGATCGGAGGGTGAGGGCGAGGGCCATTTCCCCCCAGAAATGTCCGGGAACTTGCAGGTGCCTTGGTGGAAGAGTGGGGTAACATCTCACAGCAAGAACTGGCAAATCTGGTGCAGTCCATGAGGAGGAGATGCACTGCAGTACTTAATGCAGCTGGTGGCCACACCAGATACTGACTGTTACTTTTGATTTTGACCCCCCTTTGTTCAGGGACACATTATTCCATTTCTGTTAGTCACATGTCTGTGGAACTTGTTCAGTTTATGTCTCAGTTGTTGAATCTTGTGATGTTCATACAAATATTTACGCATGTTAAGTTTGCTGAAAATAAACACAGTTGACAGTGAGGCCATTTCATTTTTTTGCTGAGTTTGTCGCTCTAGTACGTCTTAGCACTGATGGTGTATGGAACTGAAAACCACCTCATAATACACAAGTCTCCATCTGGAGTTGGATCTGGGCCCAATGTATTTTAAATGGACAAGTCGTTAGGCCAAACGATTCTTACATTTTCAATCACTCCTATTGAATCTCAACCTAATCTGACAGACATTTTCTGAGGCTTTTGGGTGCTTCAGATTCCAATGAATTACAGATGTTAGCCTATCCCTGACATTTGCTGCCCTTCTGTGGTAGGATGTATGAAAAACAACTACAGACAGTCCTCGCACTCCAGCAACTGCTCCGCCACTGACACATGCCATTTAAGGGCCGTGACTAGCTGTAATTTTCTCTCACTAAATTGCTGCTGAGACACTCACTCCAGGCTGACTAACGGCTGTCCTTAACCTATTTCAAAGTCTCTGGTCTGTCTCTGTCCAAGTGCTACGGCCTTTTGTATTGGCTGGCATTATGTGAATGTTGTCGTTCTGCGGTGCTTTGATAACTGGTGAGATCGTGCATACTGTATCAGTCTGTCTCCGACCTGGGAAAATAATGCTTTTAGCAACTATGACGGCTAACAGAGGTGGGCTCGGTCCTCTGTCCTTATCCCCGCCATGCTGTGTGTGTGTGTGTGTGTGTGTGTGTGCGTACTGTGTATGTGTCTCTCTAGGCGTGTGTGTACCATGGGGTCCTGTAGTAAAATGCCCAGAGGGAAAGCAGTAATCATGGGGTGAGGCTAATGTCAGAGCGGCATCAAAGACCCTTAACTGGATACATACGTTAACCCACTCTGACATCTAGGGCATGTTGACTCCTGCGTCCCTATCGTTCAGTTTTTCCACTCCGACTGTTGCCTGTATTTGCATAGCCATGCGGAAAAGAAAGCTCAACAAATGTGCTTACCCATCCGAGAAGGAGGAACAGTGAGTGGAAGAACCTGAACTGTGTGATTTCTGTGGTTGTAAAGGAATTATAACCACGGATGTACGCTTTGTGTGTGTGTGTGCGTGCCCGTGCGTGTTAGTGTGCCTTCATTTCCCTTCGCGGTTCTGCCTAGACTTCAGTGTTGTTTTTCTGTTTTCAGAGCTCCATGGAGTCCCCTAACCTGGAGTTTGAGTATGGGGACACAGACAGCCTGACCACTGAACTCTCAGGTAAGGTCTTTAAACCCTAACCCAGCAGTCACCAACCATAGACCCTGGGCAGCTACCGGGCAGGCTTTTGTTCCAACCGCAAAACACCTTATTCAACTAATTATCAAGTCCAGTTGTTTATTTGAAACAGTTGCTGGAGCATAATCGTGCAAGGCTACCACTGTAGCTTTCCAGGAGAATTGGTGATCACTGCTGTTCAAGTATACCCACAAGGGATATGCTCTGTCTTTATGTTCTGTTCATAACCAGAAGCTAGTCACTGCAACAAAAAAATGTGCTACTGTGTGGTGTAGTACAGTGCTGCACTGTAGTACAGTGGTGTAGTACAGTGCTACACTAGTACAGTGCTACAGTGTCAGCAGCTACATGTGATTTAATGCAAGATCATAGTTTTCCGTTGTTGAATGCAGCTGCTTTGTTTCGGGAGCTAGTCCCGCTGAGACATTAGCTTACACAAACACAGACACTACAGTTGCTCTCTTGTGACTGTTCCTCAGGCTGCAGTGACTGTTGACATTTAACAACTGTATACTCGTTGAAGAAGGATTAGTCAGTGATGTCATGAATCTAATAAAAACACTCTACAGAAAGGATAACTGGGAGCCACTTTTTTTTTTTTTTAATGAGAGGGACTTAATGAAACAGTTGGCTTATTTATTTTAATTTTTGGTTTAACCTTTTAATTAACTAGGCAAGTCTGTTACGAACAAATTCTTAATTACAATGACGGCCTACCCTGGCCAAACCTGGACGATGCTGGGCCAATTGTGCGCCGCCCTATGCGACTCCCAATCACGGCCGTATGTGATTCCAACCAGGGTCTGTAGTGACACCTCTTGCACTGAGATGCAGTGCCTTAGACCGCTGCACCACTCGGGAGCCCATAAATTATAATATATGCGATTTAGCAGATACTTTTATCCAAAGCGACCTAATCGCATTGCGTCCCAGGAATCAAACCCACCATCCTGGCACTGTAAGTGCCATGCTTTACCGACTGAGCCATACAGGGCTTCCACTACAGTATACCCTGCGATGTCTTTCATGACCTCTGTTGAATCCTTCAGTACAGTACTATATGTCATCCTGTCTGTCTGATGGTTTCCCTGTCTCTCCTGTTTGTCCATAGAGATATACAGTTACACGGAGGAGCCCGAGTTCGCCCTCAACAGGGACTACTTTGAGGAGGATTTCAGGAGCCATGGTACTGTTATCTTCCTGTCTGTCAGTGGCGGTCATAATTTGTGTGTGTGCGTTCATTTTTTTTCTAAAGCAGTGAGTGTGCCAAACGGCTTTCTGACTCACCTTGAACACACTTTGTTTGCATACCCTCTGTGTTTGCCTGTTATTCTAGTGTTTACAGAGAGAGCGATGGATAGATGGAAAGAGAGAGAGAGAGAGAGTATGTAGAAGTGTAATGGAATGGATTCCCGCTCTGGTAATCGTCTTCAGAAAGAAAGTCTGATAGAGAGAGGCGGTGAAAGAGGGAGAAGGACCGAGGGAAAGGGATAAGAGGGTCGAGGGAGCTGATTAATTGACCGCTCCCAGGTGTAATGTTTCCCTTTTTCTGTGAGTGGTTCAGAGGGAGAGAAGGAACTGTTCTGCACAGTGGGGTGTGTGTCTGATTGCTTGTTCTAACCTGACACTTTCAGATAGAGGTTTTGGGAGTAGGTGACACACACACACACACACACACACAGGAACACACAAATCTTGCCAAACTCTGCTCTGCAGCCGCTGTCTCTCTTAGCGCCACGACAAACCGAGCTGCCTTATCTATGCGCTGCAAAACCACAGCTAAACAGCCGTAGCCGACTGCTGTGACCAACTGTTCCGTATCATTAGCATTGTTATTATACAGCCGGTCGATTCCGTTTCATCTCCTAATGTGAATCATATTGACCGGATGAATTGGACCGTGTCCATTTTGCTGATCTAATCTCCATACCCATTCAACCCCTCTCATATTCGCTGAAACTCTGCCCAGTTCGTTGCTGTACTGTCAAATGTGGTTGTGAACTTACTCCGCTTAGGAAGTTAGCGGAGTAAGGAAGGTTCATAATGAGTAATAATACATCATGTGTAGCTCCAGACATTCAGGTCCACAAAGGGCAACTTTGTTGCATCTGCAGCACATTGCATGACTTAAGAGAGCTAGGCTAGGTCTTGTCCTTCAGTGGAATCAGTGGAACGCTTGGCTGGCTGTCTGTGCTGCAGAGAGAGATAGGAGATGTGCTGTCTCTCTGTATCTGGGTTTAAAATATGTCAAACGGTGACGGGGCCCCTCATCAATGTTTTAACACATCTGCCAGACTGCCACTTTCCATCACTGCTAAATCTGTTATGAACCCATGTCCTCTGTGTCGCTACTCTCCACGCACTTTTATCATAATGACCATTATCAGAGCTGCACATTAAAAGTTACATGGGATGAACTTTATACAGGGGACGTTTTGTCAGAGTTAAAGTGCTTTCAGCAAGTATTCACATCCCCTCACGTTTTCCAAATGTTGTTGTGTTACAGCCTGAATTTAAAATGGATTATAAGTTGATTTTTGTGCCACAGTACTACACACAATACGCCATGTCAAAGTGGAATTATGTTTTTAGACTTTTTGACAAATTAATTAAATGAAAAGCTGAAATGTCTTGAGTCAAGTTTTCAACCCTTTTATTATGGCAAGCCTAAATACGTTCAGGGGTAAACATTTGCTTAACATGTCACAAGTTCTTTCAGGCCCAGCAGTGAATTTCAAACACAGATTCAACCACAAAGACTAGGGAGGTTTTCTAAAGCCTCGCAAGGTCTCCTATTGGTAAAACTATATATATATATATATGAGTGCATCATGTATGAGTGCATCATAATCACAGACATTGAATATCCATTGAATATCCCTTTGAGCATGGTGATGTTATTAATTACACTTTGGATGATGCACTCAGTCTCTGCAAAAATACAGGCCTCCTTCCTAACTTAGTTGCCGGAGAGGAAGGAAACCACTCAAGAATTTAACCATGAGGCCAATGGTAACTTTAAAACAGTTAGAGATTAAAGGCTGCGTGATAAGAGAACTGAGGATGTATGAACACATCACTGAGTACCACTTCATATTTTCAAGCATGGTGGTGGCTGCATCATGTTATGGATATGCTTGTCAAGGACTAGAGTTTTTTTTTTTTTTTTTTTTTTTTTTTTGGGGGGGGGGATGTGTAAAGAAACGGAATAATAATCCTAGAGTAAAACTTGATTCAGTCTGCTTTCCACTGGACACTGGGAGACGAATTCACCGTTCAGCAGGACAATAACCTAAAACATAAGGCCAAATATATATACTGGAGTTAGTCACCAAGACGACATTGAATGTCCCTGATTGGCCTTGTTACAGTTTAGACCTAAAACAACTTGAAAGTCTATGGCAAGACTGGTTGTCTTGCAATGATCAACAACCAACATGACAGAGCATGAAAAATACAAATAAATAATAATGTGCAAATATTGTACAATCTAGGTATGCAAAGCTCTTAGAGACTTACCCGGAAAGACTCAGTTATGTAAACTTATGTAAATGTGATATTTCTGTATTTCACTTTCGATATGTTTGCAAAATGTAAAAAATATATGTTTTCACTTTGTCACTATGATGCAGTGTGTGTAGATGGGTAAAAATAATTATTTAATACGTTTTGGATTCAGGCTGTAACACAACAATAATAATAATAATAAGGAATAAGTATGAATACTTTCTGGAGGCACTACATGTCAGAATATGTCTACTAAAAGAGGGGAACTGACTAGCTATTTCAATTCCATTGATCATGATGTCCTACAAGAATCCCAAGAGTTGAGGTAAAAAATAAAGGTCAGAAACATTCCTATTTATACACTCTTCTTCACTTTTAGGAATACATCTCTCATAGCCTAGAAGTAAAAGGTGTTGTTGCCTTGATGTTGGATCCTAGCATTCTTTTCTCTTTAGTGAGCGTTCACAGTGGGTGATCAGTGATCAGTGGGTGTACTGCTATACCTGGCCAGGGCTGAAATAGCCTGCTGTGACCATGCATGTGAGCTGAAGCCAGGTCACTTTGACTCTGAGACCACTAGCTGCTCCTGGGTCAGTGTAAGTTTAATGACCAGAGCTTATCCCAGCCAATCTTTTTCATGTGTGAAAAGGAGAGAGCAGACAAAGAAAAGAGAAAGTGAGAATAGAGAAGAAATGAGGTTGAGTGAGGGAATGGGAGAAGTAAGTGAGCGAGAATAAGAGAGCGACAGACGTACTAGCTCAGAGTCACAAGGTCACACAAAGTCACCAAGACTCACCTGGTCTCTTTCACTCTGTCCCTGTCTCTGCAGTGCGGGGAAGGAGGTGGATTGAGCTGGGTCAGGAGCAGCAGAAGGCCTATGTGATGAGACTACTCGATGCTCTGGAGGTCACTGACCGGGACAAGAGGCTGAAGGTGGCCCGGGCCATCCTCTACCTGGCACAGGGTAATCATCATCACTGTCTCTGCACACTTCAAGATAATTTGCTTTGGCTGTAGCATATTTTGACATGCGTCTAAGAGATTAAGGGGAATTTAAATATTTCCTGTGCGATTTCTCTGACCAACATTTTCTCATGAAACAGAGGACATGTACAGTATATATGCTATAGTCCTTCAGAGTCCGTTGAGAGCGTTGTGTGGTGAGTGAGCATCTGAAGCCTGCGTGTGGCGTTCCCCAGGGGTGTTTGACGAGTGTGACACGGACGCGGACGTGATCCACTGGTCTCGCCACAACGTGTTCCTGCTGTATGACATGGGCATCTTCACCGCTCTCCTGGAGCTGCTGAGTATGGAGATGGAGTGAGTAGGACAACATTACTACAGTCGCTCCGTAACGCTGCCACAGCAGCCACAATGTCTCGTAATTACTGTATTATTGTGTTTCTCAACAAGCGTTAGTAACTCTGTGGTTAGCGCTTACCTCCTTCGTGATTCACGGTCCAATGCAGCTGTTTTTTTTATCTCAATATCAAATCATTTACAGGGTGACAATTAAGTACCTTTTAATATTATTGTTTCCGATTTTAGAATGGTCAAAAGGAACCAAAAATAGTTTCTTAGCAAAGGACACTTTCTCGAGCAAGAATTTTGCTAGGACTGTCTGGGAGAAGTCTGAGTGGGGAGGGGAAAACTGAAAAGTAGCTGTTTTCAGAGAGGTTTGGACATCTTGGAAATTGGCAGAGAGGTTTGGAAATCTTTCTTAGTGGTTTATTAACTAATTTACTGGTGATGTCACCAGGCAGGCCTAAATTCCATCCCAACCAAAACAAGCTGAAATTTCAGGCAGCCTTTTTAAACAACTCTTACACTAAAAGGGCATCAGAATTTATTTAAATTTGTTTTTTATTTCATAGTATTATTCCAACCTCATAGGTTGGAAATGTATATAAAACACAGAAAAATCACGTGTTTGACTGCACTGGGCCTTTAATGCTACAAGGATGGTACACAGTAGCATTCACTCTCATTAGTTGTTAGCTGGAGTTGGAGAAAGAGATACAGTAAGAGAAAGATATGAGGAAAGAGAGAGCTTCCCAAAGTTGTCAAGTTGGCTGGAAGTCCTTTGGGTGGTGGACCATTCTTGATACACAGGCTTGGAAAAACCAAGCAGCGTTGCAGTTCTTGACATAAACCGGTGCACCTGTCACCTACTACCATACCCCATTCAAAGGCGTTTAAATATTTTATCTTGCCCGTTCACCCTCTGAATGGTACACATACACAATCCATGTCTCAAGGCTTAAAAATCATTACTTAACCTGTCTCCTCCCATTCATCTACACTGATTTGAAGTGGATATAACAAGTGACTTCAATAAGGGATCATAGCGCTCACCTGGATTCATCTGGTCAGTCTATGTCATGGAAAGACCAGGTGTTCATAATGTTTTGTACACTCCGTACAATTTCAGGTGGGCTTTTCAAACAGCTCTTAGACAAAAAGGGCATCATATAAGCATACCCACTGTTTCTCTCTCCCCCGGAGTCATCTCCTCTGTGTCCTTCCTGCCTGAGGTCCTTCTCCCTAATGGCAGATCTACTGCTGCCTCAGTACTTTAGGTCTCTACCACCCGCAGCCATTGACTAATCTGCCTAGTTGAAATGCCGTAGGTAGTTGCTGGTAGAGATGGTGCTGATTTTGGTGTTTTATTAGGATCCCCATTAGCTGTTGCAAAAGCAGCAGCTACTCTTCCTGGGGTCCAACACAAAACATGAAACATAATACAGAATGACATAATACAGAACATCCTTAGACGAGAACAGCTCAAGGACAGAACAACATATTTTAAAAAGGCCTGCAGAACTAGCTTTTTGGTGTGTGATGTCAAAAAAGCAGAGCATCTCTTTTTATTACGGCTATACCTCTCCCCATCTTTGCAACCATTGAATCTATGTTTTGACCATGACAGTTTACGATCTAAGGTAACTCCAAGTAATTTAGTCTCAACTTGTTCAACAGCCACACCATTCATTACCAGATTCAGCTGAGGTCTTGCACTTATTGAATGAGTTGTACCAAATACAATGCTCTTAGTTTTAGATGTTCAGGACCAATTTGTTACTTGCCACCCACTCCAAAACAGACTGCAACTGCTGGTTAAGGGTTTCAGTGACTTCATTAGCTGTGGTTGCTGATGCATATATGGTTGAATCATCAGCATACATGGACACACATGCTTTGTTTAATGCCAGTGGTAGGTCATTGGTAAAAATAGAAAAGAATAGAGGGCCTAGAGAGCTTCTCTGCGGTACACCACACTTTACATATTTGACATTAGACGCTTCCATTAAAGAAAACCCTTTGAGTTCTATTAGATTGCCATATCGTGGATTCAGAGCTGAGGTTGAAAAGCCACAGCACCTATGTTTTTTTCAACAGCAGGTTATGGTCAATAATATCAAAGGCTGCACTGAAATCTAACAGTACAGCCCCCATAATCTTATCAATTTCTTTCAACCAATCATCAGTCATTTGTGTCAGTGCAGTACATGTTGAGTGCCCTTCTCTATAAGCATGCTGAAAGTCTGTTGTTCATTTGTTTACAGAGAAATAGCATTGTATTTGGTCAAAAACATTTTTTTTCCAACAGTTTGCTAAGAACTGGCAGGTCTGCTGTTAGAACCAGTAAAGGCCGCTTTACTATTCTTGGGTAGCAGAATTAATTTGGCTTCCTTCCAGGCCTGAGGACAAAGACCTTCCTCTAGTTTCAGGTTAAAGATATGACAGATAGGAGTTACTATAGAGTCAGCTACCATCCTCAGTAGCTTTCCATCTAAGTTGTCAATGCCAGGAGGTTTGTCATTATTGATCGTTAACACATTTTCCACCTCTCCCACACTAACTGTACAAAATTCAAACTTGCACTGCTTTTCTTTCATTTTGTTTTTTTATACATGATTATAATTGCTCAATGTTTGTCATGGGCATTTCCTGCCTAAGTCTGCCCACTTTGCCAATGAAATAATTATTAAAATAATTGGCAACATCAAATGGTTTTGTGATTAATAAGCCATCTGATTCAATGAAATATGGAGTTGAAGGTGTTTCTGCCCATAATTTCATTTAAAGTATTCAAGTTTTTTTCCATCATTCGTTATATCATTGATCTTGGCTTCATAATAAAGTTTATTCTTCTTTTTGTTGAGTTTAGTCACATATATTCTCAATTTGCAGTAAGTAAACCAGTCAGATGTACAGCCAGACTTATTAGCCACTCCCCCCCCCCCATCTCTTTCAACCATAGTCTTTCAATTCCTCATCAATCCATGGATCCTTAACAGTTTTAACAGTCAGTTTCTTAACAGGTGCATGTTTATCAATAATGGGAAAAAGCAATTTCATAAATTAAGTGCAGCGTCTGGAGGCTCCTCATTAATCACGTCAGACCAACAAAAATGTTTGACATCATCCACATGTAACCGATGTGAAATGGCTAGCTAGTTAGCGGTGATGCGCGCTAATAGCGTTTAAATCGGTGACGTCACTCGCTCTAAGACCTGAAGTAGTTGTTCCCCTTGCTCTGCAATGGCCGTGGCTTTTGTGGCGCGATTGGTAACAATGCTTTCGTGGGTGTCAGTTGTTGAGTGCAGAGGGTCCCTGGTTCGGGCGAGGGGACGGAAGCTATACTGTTACACACGAGTCACAGCAAAATCTTTTGTATGATCTCCTTATATACTATTTTAGGTCCAGCTGTTGGAACTTTGGCTTTCCTGGATATGGCCACTATATTGTGATCACTGCATCCAATGGGTACGGATACAGCTTTAGAACAAAGTTCTACAGCATTAGTAAAAATGTGATCGATACATGTGGATGATTTTGTTCCTGTAGTGTTTAACACCCTGGTAGGTTGATTACTAACCTGAACCAGATTACAGGCACTGGTTACAGTAAGAAGCTTCCTCTTGAGCGGACAGCTTGATGAAAAACAGTCAATATTCAGGTCCCCAAGAAAGTAGACCTCTGTTTACATCACATACACTATCAAGCGTTTCACACATTATTTAGATACTGACTGTTAGCACTTGGTGGCCTATAGCAACACCCCAAAAGAAAAGGCTTTAGATGTGACAAGTGAACCTGCAACCACAACACTTCAATATCACTTGACATAAGATCTCCTCTAAGCATTACAGGGATATGGCTCTGAATATATACAGCAACTCCTCCCCCATAAGCATTTCTGTCTCTTCTATAAATGTTATATCATTTTATTGCTACTGATGCCTTTAAACAGCTTGGAAAATTCCAGAAAAGGATGTCAGGGCTTTAGAAGCTTCTGATAGGCTAATTGACATCATTTGAGTCAATTGGAGGTGTACCTGGGGATGTATTTCAAGGCCTACCTTCAAACTCTGTGCCTCTTTGCTTGACATCATGGGAAAATCAAAAGAAATCAGCCAAGACCTCAGAAAATAAATTGTAGACCTCCACAAGTCTGGTTCCTCCAAACGCCTGAAGGTACCACGTTCATCTGTACAAACAATAGTACGCAAGTATAAACACCATGGGACCATGCAGCCGTCATAACGCTTAGGAAGGAGATGCGTTCTGCCTCCTAGAGATAAACGTGCTTTGGTGCGAAAAGTCAGTCCCAGAACAACAGCAAAGGACCTTGTGAAGATGCTGGAGGAAACCATTACAAAAGTATCTATCCACAGTAAAACAAGTCCTATATCGACATAAACTGAAAGGCACTCAGCAAGGTAGAAGCGACTGCTCCAAAACCGCCATAAAAAAGACTGTCTACTGTTTGCAACTGCACATGGGGACAAAGATCGTACTTTTGGAGAAATGGTCTGATGAAACAAAAATTGAACTGTTTGGCCATAATGACCATCGTTATGTTTGGAGGAAATAGGGGAGGCTTGCAAGCCAAAGAACACCATCCCAACCGTGAAACAAGGGGTGGCAGCATCATGTTGTGGGTGTGCTTTGCTGCAGGAGGGACTGGTGTACTTCACAACATAGGTGGCATCATGAGGACAGAAAAGTATGTGGATCTATTCAAGACCACAGTCAGGAAGTTAAAGCTTGGTCGCAAATGGGTCTTCCAAATGGACAATGACCCCAAGCATACTTCCAAAGTTGTGGCAAAATGGCAACAAAGTGAAGGTATTGGAGTGGCCATCAAAGCCCTGACCTCAATCCTATGGATAATTTGTGGGCAGAACTGAAAAGGCATGTGTGAGCAAGAAGGCCTACAAACCTGACTCAGTTACACCAGCTCTGTCAGGAGGAATGTGCCAAAATTCACCCAACTTATTGTGGGAAGCTTGTGGAAGGCTACCTGAAACGTTTGTCCCAAGTTAAACAATTTAAAGGCAATGCTACCAAATACAAATTGTAAACCTCTGACCCACTGGGATAATAAAAGCTGAAATAAATCATTCTCTCTACTATTATTCTGACATTACACATTCTTAAAATAATGTGGTGATCATAACTGACCTAAGACAGGGAATTTTTACTAGGATTAAATGTCAGGAATTGTGAAAAGCTGAGATTAAATGTATTCGGCTAAGGTGTATGTAAACTTCCGACTTCAACTGTACATGCACATTCACAGACCGGCAGAGAGAGAGAGAGAGACACACACACACACACACACACACACACACACACACATTCACCAGAAATGTTAATTCATGAATACGCCATTCTCTCTCTTTTCCTTTCTACCTCCCACTTCCATCCCTCTTCGCCTCAGCGTAGGATATGAGGCACCTGCTGGCTCTTAGTGAGGGGGATAAGAGCAGAGAGAACAGGGTGAGAGCAGAGAGAAAGCGACAGATCACCGGCCTCTGATTCTCACTTCAAATAGCTCACTGGCGAGGCGGCGAAGCCTTCAAGGCTTTGTTTCCTTCCTTTTTAGTCTTTGTGATCCTCTGTCTGCTCCTGCCGCCTTTAGTCTTGGTCTCTTATCAACCTCGTAGAATCAGTCTTAGCAGGCAAGCAGCCGCCTCCTATTACTCCGTAACACCTGTTAAGCTGCTGAGCAAACACACAGGGAATTTTCTCTGTCTGTATTTCTCTGCTATTTATCCTGCCTGCACTGGTGTCCATTCTCAGTTGTGATTAATGCTGTGTTTTCACTTCAACTTAAATAGAATCAGTCACATGCATCGTAAACAACAGGTATGGACTAACAGTTGAATGCTTACTTTACGGGCCCTTTTTAAATAATAAAAAAGTAATAATAATGAGTAACCATATCTTGGCTATACAGTTGTGGCCAAAGGTTTTGAGAATTTTCAAAGTTTGCTGCTTCAGTGTCTTTTTAGATACTTTTGTCAGATGTTACTATGAAATCTGAAGTATAATTACAAACATTTCATAAGTGTCAAAGGCTTTTATTGACAATTACTTGAAGTTGATGCAAAGAGTCTATTTGCAGTGTTGACCCTTCTTTTTCAAGACCTCTGCAATCTGCCCTGTCATGCTGTCAATTAACTTCTGCACCACATCCCGACTGATGGCAGCCCATTCTTGCATAATCAATGCCTGGAGTTTGTCAGAATTTGTGGGGTTTTGTTTTGTCCACCCGCCTCTTGAGGATTGACCACAAATTCTCAATGGGATTAAGGTCTGGGGAGTTTCCTGGCCATGGACCCAAAATATTGATATTTGTTCCCCGTGCCACTTAGTTATCACTTTTGCCTTATGGCAAGGTGCTCCATCATGCTGGAAAAGGCATTGTTCATCACCAAACTGTTCCTGGATGGTTGGGAGAAGTTGCTCTCGGAGGATGTGTTGGTACCATTCTTTATTCATGGCTGTGTTCTTAGACAAAATGGTGAGTGAGCCCACTCCCTTGGCTGAGAAGCAACCCCACACATGAATGGTCTCAGGATGCTTTACTGTTGGCATGACACAGGACTGATGGTAGCGCTCACCTTGTCTTCTCCGGACAAGCTTTTTCCCGGATGCGCCAAACAATCGGAAAGGTGACTCATCAGAGAAAATGACTTTACCCCAGTCCCCAGCAGTCCAATCCCTGTACCTTTTTGCAGAATATCAGTCTGTCCCTGATGTCTTTCCTGGAGAGAAGAGGCTTCTTTGCTGCCCTTCTTGACACCAGGCCATCCTCCAAAAGACTTCACCCCACTGTGCGTGCAGATGCACTGACACCTGCCTGCTGCCATTCCTGAGCAAGCTCTGTACTGGTGGTGCCCCGATCCCGCAGCTGAATCAACTTTAGGAGACGGTCCTGGTGCTTGCTGGACTCTCTTGGGTGCCCTGAAGCCTTCTTCACGACAATTGAACCGCTCTCCTTGAAGTTCTTGATGGTCAAATAAATAGTTGATTTAGGTGCAATCTTACTGGCAGCAATATCCTTGCCTGTGAAGCCCTTTTTGTGCAAAGCAATGATGACGGCACGTGTGTCCTTGCAGGTAACCATGATTGACAGAGGAAGAACAATGATTCCAAGCACCACCCTCCTTTTGAAGCTTCCAGTCTGTTATTCAAACTTGATCAACATGACAGTGATATCCAGTCAACACTCGTCAACACTCACACCTGTGTTAACGAGAGAATCACCGACATGATGTCAGCTGGTCTTTTTGTGGCAGGGCTGAAATGCAGCGGAAATGTTTTTTGAGGGATTCAGTTCATTTGCATGGCAAAGAGGGACTTTGCAATTAATTTCAATTAATCTGATCACTCTTTATAACATTCTGGAGTATATGCAAATTGCCATCATACAAACTGAGGCAGCAGACTTTGTGAGAATGTATATTTGTGTCATTCTCAACTTTTGGCCACGTCTGTACAAGGGGTACCAAGTCGATGTGCAGGGGTACGAGGTAATTGAGGTAGATATGTAAATATAACAAGGAATAAAGTGACAGACAGTAGAAGCAGTGTATCTGGTGAGTCAGTCAATGCAGATAGTCCAGGTAGCTATTTGCTTAACTATTTAACTAACTATTTAGCCATGTTATGGCTTGGGGGCAGAAGCAATTCAAGGGCCTGTTGGTTCCAGACTTGGTGCATCGGTACCCCTTGCCATGTGGTATCAGAGAGAACAGTATATGACTTGGGTGGCTGGAGTCTTTGCCAATGTTTAGGGCCTTCCTCTGACACCGCCAGGTATAGAGGTCCTGGATGGCAGGGAGCTTGACCCCAGTGATATACTGGGCTGTACAAACTACCCTCTGTAGCGTCTTGCGGTCGGATGCCAAGCAGTTGCCATACCAAGTGGTGATGCAGCCAGTCAAGATGCTCTCAGTGGTGAAGCTGTATAACGTTTTCAGGATCTGAGGGCCCATGCCAAATCTTTTAAGCCTCCTGAGAGGGAAGAGGTGTTGTTGTGCCCTCTTCACGACTGTGTTGGTGTGTTTGGCCCATGATAGATCCTTAGTGATGTGGACACTGAGGAACCTGAAGTTCTTAATCTGCTCCACTGCAGCCCTGTTGATGTGAATGGGGGCGTGCTCGGTCCTCCTTTTCCTGCAGTCCCTGATCAGCTCCTTTGTCTTGCTGATGTTGAGGGAGAGGTTGTTGTCCTGGCATCACACTGCCAGCTCTCTGACCTCCTCCCTATAGGCTGTCTCGTCGTCGTCGGTGATCAGGCCTACCACTGTCATGTCGTTGGCAAACTTAGCATTTTGAGTGGCCACACAGTCATGGGTGAACAGGGAGTACAGGAGGGTTTGCACCCCTGAGGGGCCCCTGTTTTGAGGGTCAATGTGTTGTTGCCTACCCTTACCACCTGGAAGCGTCCCATCAGGAAGTCCAGGATCCAGTTGCAGAGGGAGGTGTTCAGTTCCATTGTCCTTAGCTTAGTGATGATCGGTCTCATGTGGCTTAGTTGGTAAAGCATGGCGCTTGGTAACACCAGTGTTGTGGGTTCAAATCCCATGGGGGACCAGTACGGAAAATACGAAAACGTATGTACTCACTACTGTTGGTTGCTTTGGATAAGAGCGTCTGCTAAATTACAGAAATGTAAAAAATTATGAGCTTGGAGAGCACTATGGTGTTGAACACTGAGATGTAGTCAATAAACCACATTCTCACGTAGGTGTTCCTTTTGTCCAAGTGGGAAAGGGCAGTGTGGAGTGCAATAGAGATTGCGTCATCTGTGGATCTGTTGGGGGGGGTATTGCGAATTGGAGTGGGGCCAGGGTGTCTGGGATGATGGTGTTGATGTGATCCATGACCAGCCTTTCAAAGCATTTCACGGCAACAGAGCGCTACGAGGCGATATTAATTTAGACAGGTTACCTTGGTGTTCTTGGGCACAAGAACTATGGTGGTCTGCTTAAAGCATGTAGGTATTACAGATGGGGTCAGGAAGAAGTTTAAGATGTCAGTGACGACACTTGCCAGCTGGTCAGTGCATGCTCAGAGTAAGTGTCCTGGTAATCCGTGTGGCACTGTGGCCTTGTGAATCTTAACCTGTATAAAGGTCTAACTCGCATCAGCTACGGAGAGGAGGATCACACAGTTTTCTGGAACAGCTGGTGTTCTCACATATGGTTCAGTGTTGCCTCAAAGTGAGCATATAAGGCATTTAGCGTTTCTGGTAGTCTCGTGTCTTAAGGGCCTGGTTTGGGGTGAGCAGTATGTCATGAGCTGCTGACTTCCTGACCCCATGACCTGACCAGGTCCTAGACATTAGCGATATCTCTAGTCTGTTGTGTTTAGCTGTGGTGTGGTATGATTTGTACTGTATGTATGCTAAACTGCTTCTGTGTCCTCCTTTGCAGTAACAACCAAGCCTGCAGCAGCACAGTGAGGAAACCTGCTATCTCTCTGGCGGACAGCACAGAACTCAGGTGAGCATCCTTCTACCGCACAAATTATTACAGCAGTCCCCCAATCAGCCAAGCCAAGGTCTTCAACCCTACTCCTTCAGAAACCACTTGACACGTCACCAGTCCAGAGTCCCAAGTACCAGTTCAGCCCAGACTCTAAAGTACCAGTGTACCAGTGTCAATCCCTCACTGACTTCCATAGACTGATAATTACCTGTTCCTCCCATCCCATCTCTACCACTCTGTCTAGGCAGCTCTATGTGTGCCTACCACAGTAATGATCTGCTATGAGAGCAGATCTGTCCTAATATATATCAATCAATCAAATGTATTTATAAAGGCCTTTTTACATCAGCAGATGTCACAAAGTGCTATACAGAAACCCAGCCTAAAATCCCAAACAGCAAGCAATGCAAGCAAGCACGGTGACTAGGAAAAACTCCCTAGAAAGGCAGGAACCTAGGAAGAAACCTAGAGAGGAACCAGAATCTGAGGGGTGGCCAGTCCTCTTCTGGCTGTTCCAGGTGGAGATTATAAGAGTACATGGCCATTTAAGGCCAGATTGTTCTTTTAAGATGTTCAAACATTCATAGATGACCAGCAGGGTATAATAATAATCAGTGGTTGTAGAGGATTCAACAGGTCAGTACCTCAAGAGTGTCAGTTGGCTTTTCATAGCAGAGAATTCAGAGGGCGAGACAGCAGGTGCGGTAGAGAGAGTCAAAAACAGCAGGTCCGGGACAAGGTAGCACTTCCGGTGAATAGGTCAGGGTTCCCTAGCCACAGGCAGAACATTTGAAACTGGAGCAGCGGCACGAGCAGGTGGACTGGGGACGGCCAGGAGTCAAGAGGCCAGGTTGTCCCGAGGCAAGATCCTAGGGCTCAGGTCCTCTGGGAGAGGAGGGAGAGAGAGCGATTTAGAGGGAGCATACTTAAATGTACACAGGACATTTAAGTTCTCCACAGGAGAATTATACCAGATATTACAGACTGACCCTAGCCCTAGATACTGGAGACTGAGACAGGTGGGTCGGGGGACACTGGCCCCTGTCCGACGATAGCCCTGGACAGGGCCAACCAGGCAGGATATAGCCCCATCCACTTTGACAAAGCACAGCCCCCACAACACTAGAGGGATATCAACAGACCACCAACTTACTACCCTGAGACTAGGCTGAGTATAGCCCACGAAGATCTCCTCTTGGGTCAGAGGCAGAGAATCCCAGTGGAGAGAGGGAAGTTAGCCAGGCACATCAAGGGCGGTTCGTCTCTCCAGTACCTTGCTGTTGACCTTCACATCCCTGGGCCAGACTACACTCAATCATAGGACCTACTGAAGAGATGAGTCTTCAGTAATAACTTAAAGGTTGAGACTGAGTCTGCGTCTCTCACATGGCTAGGCAGACCATTACATAAAAATTGAGCTCATTTGGAGAAAGCCCTGCCTCCAGCTGTTTGCTTAGAAATTCTAGGGACAATAAGGTGGGAAGCCAAATAACACGTCCTAATAGCTTGTAGAAAATGGAGGCCATTATGGCTTGTTTTCCATCTAGATCAAGGCGTTAATGCACAGGACACTGCCTCGCTAATCTTGTATAATTACTGTAGGGTTATTTAGGCTGATGCATTAGCTAGGCAAGTGCATATGGAAAGGTGTGCAACAATATTAAGTATGCGCACACACACATTTACAGATTCATGCATACAAACTACACATAGGCAGACATACTGTATGCACAAGCACACATAGTTATGTTTTTGGAGTGGAGAGCTGTTCTACCTTGGTAGCTTACAGACTATTTGTCTTGATGCACGCATGCATTCTGACCTCTGACCTCTCGTGTTCCACTAGGGTCTTGCTAAGCATCATGTACCTGATGGTGGAGACCATCCGTCTGCAGACAGAGGATGACAGGCCAGAGTGGAGCACTGCCAGAGAGGCCTTCAAGACTGAACTGGGTTTGTGTGTGTGTGCGTGTGTATTTGTCTGTGTAAGACTTTTCTTTCATTTCAACAGTAAAACACGGTGAAATACACAGTGAAATACCTTTAATGTGTTTTACAGAATTAATTATGGTGCATTGTGGGTTAATGTTGTAAGTGGGGAAAGAGTCTCTAGCTCATTAACATACTGTATGTTAATGTGTGCCTTCTAAGAGGCTATATTTGTTGCACAGGTGAGTGAGAATGCTGTACTCCCCCAGAATACAGTAATATACTGTGTATAAGGAATTCTTCAAACCTTGTCCTGTAAATCTCCAGTAATTTACTGGACAATTGCTGCCAGTAATTGACTGTAATTCAGAAAACAGTACCATACCGTATTTTTGGAGCACCAAAAACCTTTTGACCACTAGTGGGTGCATGGTATTGTTGTGTCTTTTTCAGAGGCTATATTTGTTGCGCCCTTTAGTGAGAATGCTGTACGAATTGAACTGATATGTGGTAGTGGTTCCCTAACAATGAAATGTATTTAGGGAACAGATCAGCGTTAGCCTGGCTGACGGTGACCCACATGACTACACAGCTCAAGAGCTGGTGTCTGCTACACGAGATCAGAGTGGCATCTTTAATGGTTGAATATTTAACCATGTCCATTTGATTTGTTTTGCCCTGTAATCACGGACCATTTGGAAGCCTTTGATTAGGCCTCTAGAAGTGCAAGTGGTATAAAGCACCTAGTATTCATTAATATGCTGTAATATACAAATGCCTAGCAGCCAACCTTCTTGCTCCAATCCCTTGTAATTACAGTAAAATGCTGCAACAATTACTTTCTTACAGTTTATTAGTCACCAGTATTGTACTGTGTTTAATTTCTTTGACATTAGAGTCATTTAAATACAGGAAGCTGGCATCAAGTTGCCCTGAATATCTCAGTAATGTATTGACACTATCCAGTAATAGTCAAATATATATCATAAGATATCTTGTTTTAATTACAATTATTTTGAAGACCAGAATCCTTTAACTACAACAATACTTTCAGTAAAGGTTACAGATACTTTTTACATCCTATGACTTTGATGTGGGTTTTTTTTTCTACTCAACCTTGGTTGAATGCAAGTTGCTAATGTCAAGAGTGCCTGCTGAATGACCAAAATGTAAATTAAAATTTGCAAAGACCACTGGGTAATTACAATTACAGTATATTTCTGTAATTGGTAATGTAATTTAGATTACAGTAACTGACTTGGTCCTGTAAATTAGATTACAGTAACATTTTTGGTACCATAAAATGGATTACAGTAGCTGTAATGTAAAAGAAAGTACAGTAACTTATGGCCAATTGCTGCCAGTAAGCTACTGTAAATTATACAGGAAATGTTTTTGTGTGTGCGCCATGTGTGTACTGTAGGTGTGTGCTGGCTGTTGACCCTCTCCTCTAACCTCAGGTTCTCCTCTGTACAACGGAGAGCCATTCGCCCTGCTGCTCTTCACCATGGTGACCAAGTTCTGCAGTATGAACGCTCCACACTTTCCCATGAAGAAGGTCCTGCTGCTGCTCTGGAAGACCATCCTGGTCAGTAAGCTACAGCACCGACACCATCGCCTGTCCCTTTAGTAGGCTGGGCCGCTTCGCAACGGAGACATTTCATCCACCCGTTATGTTATCGTGCATTCAAAACTCTCGTTAGAAGGACGTTAGAATGTTACGGTAGTGTCAGGCTCGACTAGTTCAACAGTGGATTTGACAGGCTTGGAAAACGAGGTTTGCCAATGTCTGCATAGAGCTCCGTACATGTGTGCTCATGGACATCTCTATGGCTTTCTGTGTCCACCTGTCTCTGTGTGTATGTGTCTGTCTCCAACTGTGTGTCTGTGTTACAGTTCACCATGGGGGGCTTTGAGGAGCTCCAGGAGATGAAGGTTCGAGGCAGAGAGAGGCTGAGCCTGCCCCCCCTGCCTGAGGACAGCATCAAGGTGGTCAGGAGCATGAGGGCAGCCTCTCCTCCAGCCTCGGCAATGGAGCTCATCGAGCAGCAACAGCAGGCCAAGAGAGGACGCCGCAGCCGCAGGGCACGTATTCTACCTTCTATCTATCACGCTTCTATCACCTTCTATCACGCTGTTCATACTGTTCACACACTGTTCCTGGCGCTTTTCACATGCGCACACCTCTGCGTTAGACTCGACTGAATACACACCCGATGTTCTCTAACAGTGAGCCTAACTGAACCCTGCGGTCACAGAGGGCATGGTGCGTGAGGCTAACAAGCATTGATTGCTCGGCCTGGCTGTGGCAGCAGGAAATGTGAATAGGAACCATGTGCACACCAGCTGTGTACTGTGTTCCCCTGCCAGCGGAGTGAATGACACGTTTGTTCTTAACTTTTTCCTCTAATCCCCACTGTGCTGTTTTTAGACTAGAGCTCTGACTTCACCAGGCTCTCAACTGCCCTCCTCTTCCGTGTGTCCCTGCAGAGTGCCTTTGTTGATAGCTTGGAAGGAGACAGTCCCTTTCCCAAGAAGCAGGTCTTTACCCACTTTCCCTCTGCATTTTCTCTGCCTCGGGCTGGTTCTTGCACCTTCTATTCCTCCACCTCTTTCGTCTCCTCTTCTCTCTCTCCTCTTCCTTGTATTCTTTCTCCTCTTCTTCCTCCATCTCCTCCTTGTCCTCCTCCTCTCCCTCCTCCTCCTCTTCCCCCTTCTTTTTCTCCTCCCTCGCGGCGTTCTGCCCTGTATGGGGTGGGTGGGTACGGAGGCAGGGCTGGCTGTGGTCATTGAGGTCACATGACTGGAGCCTTCCTCTAGCTTCGATCTCCACTGAGTTGTTTTGCCGCCACATTATCACTGTTTACAACAGTTCACTGCAGCTTCTTTCCCACCACAGAGCCAAATGGCTTGTTCTCCATGGGATACGAGTCATATAATTCCATGCTGGTCACACTGCTTCCGTCCCCTCTGTTGCTCTCCTCACCACCACACGCCTAACGACTAATTGCTACAAATACACCACCGTAGGTTACATTGCACTGGCGTTTTGCTGCTGTTGAATGCAACCCCCTCTCTGCTTGATGCTTGTTGCATTGATGATGCCTCAGTCATTCATTGAAACCATAGACGTGGCATGAGATTACTTGGTTTGTGTTGTATGACTGATATGGTTGTATAAGTGGAATGTTTAACACTTGAATATGGAGTCGGGCCCAAAAGTTCCTGTTTTTTTACTGGGAGTTTCTGTAACCTTTTACTGGGAGTTTCTGTAACCGTCTTGGAGTGCAGCCTTACGGCTGGTAAATCTGAGTGTTGCTTGTGGTTGAAGTGGGAAGCCAGGGCCTAACCCTGTGTGTGAGGGGACGGCCTCTTTTATGCCCCCTGCTGGTTGTTCTGGGTTCCAGCCCCTGGTAAAGCAGGACAGCCTAGACACGTACAACGAGCGAGACCCCTTTAAGAACGACGACGCGCGAGACGAGGAGGAGGACGGCGAGGAAGCCGACAGTGGCATCGAGGGCGAGGTGGACCCCCTGGACAGTGATGTCATCATCCAGCCACCACCGCCCCCGCTCAGACCCCCCACTGAGAGTGCATCCCTCCCCAAGGGTCTGCCCTGGGCTCCCAAAGTCAGGTAAGACTGGGAGGCCCAGTTCCAAACAAACCTCTAGCCCCTTGCCATAACTCTTAACCCTTCTGTGTTTGCAAATCTGAAAGGATTGGATGAGTGTAATATAGCGGAGGCTCCCCAAACACCATCAGAAGGCAGGGTGGATCTATCACTTTATTGCTTACCTCAGATCTTCAAACTCAAGGGATAACATTAAAAATAAAAAGTTCAGACTGTGTTCTAGTTTTGTTATTATACGCCCTCATGCTGCTGATGGTGCCCCCTCTGTTCAGGAGAACTCAAAGTAACCCACCTCAGTCATTCAAACAGTAACAGCCTGGTCCCCTAGCTCCCCCTCGCAAGATGGCCTCCGTCTACACAGCTGTGTGGATAAGACTGAGAGGGCAGTGGAAGACAGGGGAGGCAAGGAAAGGACACCCCCGAGCGACCCAGTCTTAGCTCTTATAATCCTCTACTCATTATCTGTAAACTCATGCATTTTTCACCCCAACGTGTGTGTGTGTGTGTGTGTGTGCGCAACCTTGAACCATAGCGTAATGCTGAGATAATTTAGCACGAGGTGGAATTCCAGATCCCAATATCGTACAGAGGCAGCATCATCTGCTTAGCAGCCATATGTCTTTGATCAGTCTGTTTGGATAGTATCGCTACAAGCCCGGGAAGCCAGGTTAGGAAACACAGGTCTAGTAGTGTGATCAGTGAGAAGGTGGATCACAGACTGGGGGTTAGTGAGGGGCAGCAGGCTTCAGGTGATTTGAGATGTCTGTCTGTGTGTCTGTGTGTCTCGACAGAGAGAAAGACATCGAGCACTTCTTGGAGACCAGCAGGAACAAGTTCATCGGCTTCACTCTGGGAAAGTGAGTGTCAATATCCCTGTGTACCATCTGAAAAGCTCGCTCCGTGTAGTCCACTGTCATGTGTGGTCATAGTTATTGCAGTGCCAGTGAATGTTCTCTCTCTGTTGCTTTGCTGAGTGGTGTTATGTTTGTTTTCTAGTGACACAGAGACACTAGTCGGTCTTCCTAGACCCATACACGAGAGTGTGAAGACCCTTAAACAGGTAAGGAGAGATCAGTCTTATCATTCCTCCTCTATCCTCTCCTCCTCCTCCTCCTCCTCAGTCCCTCCATCCCTCTCGCTCCACCAGGATCGAGTGTTACGCTGGCAATTGAAGTATTGAAGTTTATTTGACCAGCTAGTCAATATCCCTGGACATTGACATCCCACTTAGAAATGAATTGTGTGTTTGAACTGACTGTGAAACACCTTTACACCGAGGAGCGCCCTTCTGTGTGTCAATCTGTGAAGTCTAATTAACGCCCGTTAAAAGCCTCTTCTGTTTCCACATCGGGTGCTGCCTGACAAGTGATAGTCAGAAATACTACAGTATATCGCCGTGTTGATGTCTCATTGAAAAAGTGTGAAATGGAATGGATTGTGGTAATGAAGTGCTTTGCGCTGATTCTCTTAGGGCTTTATATCGTATTGTGGTGGAGTATAGGCTAACGCATCATTTCCCTCCAGCACAAATATGTCTCTATAGCCGAGATGCAGATCAAGAGGGAAGAGGAGCTTCAACAGTGCCCCATGACCCTGGTCAGTGACGCTTCTCACTGTTGACGTTTTTATATGAAGTGACAGGAACTCCTCTCTGTGAATGAGTTTAACGCTAAAACAAAACTGGACATTGAAGTTGGGGGGGCTGGCAATGTTTTGACTCCTAGTTGCACCACACCTCCCCAAAGCATCATGTCTGCTCAATGTCTACATTTATATTTTTAAACTGTCGTGCTTTATTGTTTATACTGTAAGTGCGTCTTTGCAATGAAACTTTTCGTTTCCATTTTGGCCGGGTCTCTCTCGGAAAAAAAATAGATTTTAAATCTCTATGAGACTAACCTGGTCAAATAGAAATATGATCCTTTAATTTTCTAAGTGTTGGAACAGGGCTTTGTGAGTGGAAACAAGATGAGTATATGTGTAACTCGCATTGTGTGGTGTTGGTCAGGGAGAAGAGGATGTGGATGAGACGCCCACAGAGATCCTGTATCTGGGAATGCTTCCTAACCTGTCTCAGTATGTGGTGAGGACATCTACCATTCTATTCTGCTCAAACAAGACACTTCACATGGCATCATCTTGAAAATCATGCCTGCACTGTAGATTTTTACTAAGTATTTGCTGTCTCGACCTGTCATGTTTCCGAGCTGAGAGGTTGAAAGCTAAAAAGCCACGTTGTATTGATCAGATTGCCCTTCTGAAGCTGCTGCTGGCTGCAGCCCCCACCTCCAAGGCCAAGACAGACTCCATCAATATACTGGCTGATGTGCTGCCAGAGGAGATGCCGTATGTGTAATCGCCTTGTGCCTCTCCTTGTTCCCTCATAGTCATCTTTGCTGTTCAGGCTTAAGTTGGAAATGAATTTAGTTTGTTCAGAAATACAGTCAATGACTATAGTTTTGTCATGTCAAGGGAAGTTGTTGCTATGAATCACATAAAAGGTGTGTGTGTGTGTGTGATGGCAGAATCACGGTCCTCCAGAGCATGAAGCTGGGTATTGACGTGAACAGACACAAGGAGATCATTGTCAAGGCCATCTCTGCACTTCTGCTCCTGCTGCTCAAGCACCTGAAACTCAATCACATCTACCAAGTAAGCCACCTACCACCACATTCTGTCTTTCTTTCTCTCTACCTCTCTCTCTCTCTCTCTGTTTCCCACCTTTCCACCCTCACACACCAGGCCACCTCTATCTCTTGCTCTCCATCCCTTCCTCTCTCCCCCTCCCCTTCAGGTCTGCTGCTGCTCTCTCGCTCTCATATCTCTTCCAGTGGTGTAGTGGAGGGCAAGTAAACGCAGTTTAACCATTTTTGCAGAAAAATGCATTAAAAGTAAAGAGAGCATGACTTTTTTCAACACAACCCGGCGATCAGTTTACCCAACTTTTTTTTTTTAACCCCTACATCACTGGTCTCTTCCCCCGCCCACACCTTTCACACCCTCACACACTAGGTCAGCCCCTACTCTCTCTCTTCTCCCAGCCCTCCACATTCACCACCACATTTCTCTCTCTTTATCTCCTCTCCCTGCCCCCACCCTTTTGGCTCCTGGCAGCCTATAGACAGATCCTGCACTGGAATGAGAGGCACACAGTCAAAGGTTCATACGTCTCCCCGAACGAAGAGAAGGCGATGGATAGAGGGAAGCAGAATAGAGAGAGGAGAAATACCATCAGACAAGAAATGGGCACATAGCAGCACCATCCATCTTCCAAAATCTGCTCTTGTAAAGGATTATAATTGCGATTTCTGGGGGCGATTAGCTTCATTTATTGTCTTCCTACTACAGCTTCTCCCTGAGAGGAGCGAGTGTGTCTCTCTTCAGCACACAAAATCACGCTCCTTAAAAAAGGGATTGGTTCAATATTTACTGTTTGGCAGGTAGTGAATCCTCTTCACAGATAAATGAAGCATCTGCTCTTTTGAGAATAGTGTGCTTATACCTGGCTGCATCCCATACCTTGCAGTAGGTCAGGACTATTCTGTCAAGTCCTACATGAACAAGGAGCTTAGTTCCCCATTTTTAAAAGGATGATAGATGAAACATAGCTGGATGTAAAATTATAGTAGCGCCATCTACTGCCCAAAAGTATTACTTTCACTCTTATTTCCCACTACCTGCTGTCAAAATTAAGCTTGTTACAAAGACGTATTAATGCAACTGCAGAACCCAGCTCTGTGAAAGGGTTTGAGTCTGCCTATGGCTCCTATCCTGCTGGCTCTTAGACGGCCGTGGCGCAGCGCTGAGTAGCTTTAGGGAGCGCAGATTGGCTAAATCCTCTTATTGGAACCCCCGTCGTGAGAATGGAGAGGGGTTGTCATTTGAGTGTCTTTTACACCCCAAAAATCGGACGATGGAATGCTTTGAATTCATAATCATACAGCAATAATAGTACTTGTGCTAATAAAATGTGGTCTTCTTCTACATTCTTTTGATGATAGTAAACGATTCCATAGAATGAATAAAAGAGGAGGAATCTGTCTTCCCGAACTCCGCAGGCTGCTCATAAAATATGCATTTTTCCTTATTCGGAATTAAAGGGCTATCGTGACTTAGTGCTTTATCTGGTCCTCCATGGTTCCTGTGTACTAAAGACAGTCAGTGACTTTACAGTGACCTTGTACTTCCTGTCTCTTCCCCCCCCCCCAGTTTGAGATTGTCTCTCAACACCTGGTGTTTGCTAACTGCATCCCACTCATCCTCAAGTTCTTCAACCAGAACATCCTGTCTTACATCAGTGCCAAAAACAGGTAGGACTCGCTGACTACCACTTAGTTTCTGCCACAATGCCAGAGGTGCATCTGCACCCACATAAAGGCATGGCTTCTGTCTGCCAGGTATATGTTTCCTGCTCATAAAAGATGTAGAGGTGGAGGTGCCAAAACACAGGAGGTTCAGGTGTGGATGGTAAAATGTATCTCTCACCTCAATGACAGGTGTAACACCACTGTTGACAGAAAGATGTAAATAATCTTGTATGTGTGTGTCTTTGATCTCTGTGTGCTCTCATTGTAGTATATGTGTGCTGGACTTCCCTCACTGTGTGGTCCACGAGATGCCTGAGCTCACAGCTGAGAGCTTGGTAAGTCCAGATCACAAACCCATGTGTTTACATCAGACTGTTCGAATGTTAAAGACCTGGCTATGTATGGGCTTATCTGTTGGCTGTCCTAAATAGTAGGCCGTTCTATACAGTATGTGGTCTTTGTGGGCGTTTCAATTCTCCTAACCCTTTCTTTTTCCTGTGATTGTAGGAAGCTGGAGACCGTAATCAGTTCTGCTGGCGTAATCTCTTCTCCTGCATCAACCTGCTGAGGATCCTCAACAAGCTGACTAAGTGGAAACACTCCAGGACCATGGTGAGAGAGACCTGAATAATATGTCCCTTATTCAGTGCCCACTTGTAGAACCTATCAGATCCTTTCAGATCTACAAGAGTGCCTAGCGTATACAGGCTAGCGGACCGTTTTGAAGTCAGACTTGTCGGGACACTTTTGAGATGCACGGTGTCCTTCCCTTCCTCTACCACCTCCTCTCTCAGATGCTGGTGGTGTTCAAGTCTGCTCCCATCCTGAAGAGGGCGCTGAAGGTCAAACAGGCCATGATGCAGCTGTATGTCCTCAAGCTGCTCAAGATCCAGACCAAGTACCTGGGCCGCCAGTGGAGGAAGAGCAACATGAAGACCATGTCAGCCATCTATCAGAAAGTACGACACAGGCTCAACGACGACTGGGCCTATGGCAACGGTAAGATAGATGCAAATAAACTTTTGAACGCATACCTAAAGTCAACTCTTAATTCACTGGTGTGTAGGAGATTTGAAAGCTATGCAACGAATCAGAATGTGATGATGAATGTGAATGTAACAATGTAGGTACATACTATATGCCTTTGATTAGGATCTCCGTAACTGAAAGTCCAATCACCCAACTACTGTAAGATAGCCGGTATCTAGGCCGGTATCTGTTGCCATAGTAACCAAACCAGGAGCCAGTTAGCGGTGAGAGGCCCTCAGAGGAAAAAGAGACGACCTGTCCGTCATCACATGTCTCAGGTTCTATTCTCAATGGACCAGATAGACTGAGAGAGATCCCCTGGTCCCTCAAGTCCCTCTGCTGAAAATTGCAATCCTAGACTTGACTCTTTTCTCTGTATTGATTGATTATTGAGGTCTAGCTGTTCTTCAACAACAGTATAACATGTGTATTCCAAACAGAACGTCGACAGAGACAATGGAAAGGGTTATGTGGTGCTGTTCATCAAGTTAATAGACCTGCGAATTAAACTCTGCTGTTCTTTTGTCCTCCAGATATCGACGCGCGGCCATGGGACTTCCAGGCGGAGGAGTGTGCCCTGAGGGAGAGCATCGAGAAGTTCAACAGCCGTCGCTACGACAAGAACCAGAACGGCGAGTTCGCCCCGGTGGACAACTGCCTGCAAAGCGTTCTGGGCCAGCGCGTTGAGCTGCCGGAGGACTTCCACTACAGCTATGAAATGTGGCTGGAGAGAGAGGTGTTTTCACAGCCTATCCAATGGGAGGGTCTACTACAACAGGCCCAATGAGCGGGGAGGACACATACCAGGGACACAAGCCTACGACTACTGTGATCTTCATGTAAATATGTGGCAGAAATAGAACATCAGTTTGTAGTCACCTGTATCCATGCAGAAATTGTACAGTAATGGTATAGACAGTAATAATGATGTCATGGCAACTTGGCAGGAGCAGGCTCTTACAGTACAACTATGTGGAATACTGTGATTATTCTGTTAGTCACGACAACCAATCCAACCACTATGTCCACTAACTATAACCGCCAGTACATTTTTTTTCTCACTCAATTTGGTTCGCCTCTGTGCTTTGTGGAATAATGAATTTTAGAACCATTACATGTCCTCTTTTTTTATCATGAAGATGTACATTTGAAGTACTGGCACTATGTTTAGTTTATGTTGTAATGTTTTACATGTGTATTTATTCATGATCACAGCCATTATGTTTCCGTATGTAAATCTCATAGCTGCAGATGATATTGTGGTTGATATTTCTAGAAAAAAAAATGCCTATTTGTAAAGAAAGTACTGTGTATTAACAGGCTAACGATTAAGTACCTTACTGTGATTTTTTTCAATTAAAATAGCAAAGAGGAATTTCTCAAGCAAGAATTTAGCCAGGACTGTCTGGAGTTGGAGTTAGCTGTTAGACAGGTTTTGAACTAATTTATCCCACCTGTGGCAGGCAGACAAACTCCATCCTACCAAAACAGGAAGAAACAGCTGTTACATTTAAAGGGGGCATTATCATTTTCACAGTATTATTCCAACCTCCATGTGGAAATGTATATAAAACACAGGAAAATCACGTTTTTGGGAGAATTTAACATTTCCCCTTTCTAGATGAATAGTAATTTGTGTAATATTCCTGTAAGTCATTGATCATCAACTAGATTCAGCTGTGGGATGATTTTTTTAAACTTCTTCACTGGATGGTCAGGGGGCCGAAACATAATTACAAATCATTTGTAGACATATAAAAAAAACATAGTATTTTACAAAGATAATAAACGTGTTTACATTTGTATATGATCACATTTCTCTATGCGTGGGAATACTTGGCAAACAGATTTCCAAAATTAAAGTCACTTGGACCTGATTTCCTGGTGTTTTTCATGTCTAAGGGGCAAATAAAATCTCCCACTGTCCAAATTCGGCCCACGGCCAGCCAGTGGGGGAACACTGCTGTTAGTAGTATGTGGTAGTTCATTTATGTTTATAAAGGTCTGTGAAGCCTTATGCCAGATCGAGAAAATAAAGGATAAGGACACAGGCAAACCTTTTGAGGCTAAGCTGAAGGGTTTGACCAGGGATTTGGAGGCTTGGGAGGGTTCATCGGCCCAACGTGGGGAGGCCGTCTCTGGGTAAATCGATGGCAGTGTCCCTGACTCCCTCTGGGACCCTGAAGTTCTGTGTGTTTCACTCTCTGCCCTCCCAAATGTGTCATGGCTGTCTTGGTTTAGCCCTCAGTCCACCTCCCAACTTCCACAGAGCAGCACAGCAGCCAACCTTGAATACACGCACAACGACTGAAGAGCTACAAGTGTCCTTGTGAGGCTATGCTCTCCCTCGCTGAATACACAGTAGTTGTCGCACAATGGTGTTGATTTTTATGAGATCTGTTGTCTCGTCAATTTATTTCACTGTAAAGTAGAACTACCCGGGGCTGTTAAGGCCAGTACGTATTCTCTGGTGAGTGTCCTGTAACTTTCTCTCAAGGTTCTGGAACATTCTCTGATGACACAAGCACATAAGACATGATCATGGTCACTTTTTCCTACTATCTTGTGTAGACTTTAGTGTCTCTCTCTAGAGAATTTGTGTAGGCGGTGGAGATGTACTTGGTTGTATTATCTTTGTATTGAACAATGATTGTGTAACTGAATTGTGCTTCTTCGAGGAAACTAAGTCTACCTGGCTGCAGTTTTATATTTCTGTTTGAATGTGTCCTATTTAAAAGTGTATTCTGAAATTTGATACAATATTTCAAAATGTGACTTGTTAAAATTCTGTTTTTAGAACACATATTCAAAATGTACTCTCACTCACCATTTTGGTATATGTAGGGTGTTTTGGTAAATGCACCTACATTCTTGTCTATTGAGTCAGCACAATCTGGGGTATGTCTCAAAAGTCATGTCAAGTTTGTCCCACACAGGTGAAGAGAATGTCATTTGACCTTTTAGTTCTGGGTTTTCTTGAATGCAAAATATATTTTTTTAAATAACTGCTTATCTTGAGGTTCTCAGGTTTTCAGTATGTACAATAATTCTAAAGTTCAGGAGGTTGTACAACTATGGCTTTCTCCTCACTACCTATACAGTATGTAAGTATGAATGCAACTGGTGGACTTGCAATAACATGGTAATAACAATCTAAGCATTGAAAAGTAGTCTACACTTGGATTGGCACAAAGAGTAACCCAACACAATGTTGATAATTTCTTTACACGTTTTTGTTGCAGTTACAACTTTTTTTCAGAAACCCTAACCTCATGTGACAGTAATGAGTGGCAGTTTTGATTAGGAATGAATGCCTTACTCAGAGCACCTCTCATTCAAAACAACGCCATATCTATTTTTCTACCTGAAATTGTACAATCACTGGAAATACTCTACAGTACATGTATGTATGTATGCATGTTTGTTGAGTTCTGGCACAGTTGGACGAAGTGTTTCTAGATGTGTTTTGCAGTGTTTGGATATTTCTATTTGTGTTTTTGTCATACTTATAGTTGACTGTAATAATAATATTGATTTTGTTCAGGGGTATGTACAATCACTGTCCTGCACAGAGGCATTATTCTGTTGAAAGACATATCAGAGTTGAAACTTGTAAAATAATACTGTCCTTCACATTCTGTATTTTCTAAATAAAGAGATCACTGGTTTTAATTTAATTTGTATACATTTATTATGGATAATGTTTATGAAGTCCACACAAGGTTTCCGTGGAGTACAGGTAGTGTGAGAATATGTGATTTTTTTTTTTTTTTTAATTTTTATCCAAAACTTAAAGGTAAGCAAAATTAAAAGTAAAAGTAACCTATTTGTGTGATGTCTCTGTTTCCAGGTTTCTTCGTTGACACATTTTCAGAGAACGAACAATCTCACAAATTATACAGGAGAGGAATGTCCACACAATAGTGCAGTAACTTTGATGCAGTTGTTGCATACATTGACCACTGGTCAAGGGTGCAGTGTAAAGCAAGTAGCATACATTACTAAAACATACTGCTTCACATGAACTTTTCCATGTTATCTATAGTGATTATCAAATGGTTGGTCCACAGCCTACACAATCAAGAAAAAAAAACTGAATCTAGAAAGTGGCAGGCCTGCCAAAAAGGCTGAGAGTAGGTCATCCAAGAAGAGATCAGTCAGTGCCAAAGACACCAAGACAGAAGTGGACATTCTCAGTCCAGCAGCCATGCAGAATGTTTACTCCATTTCACACAATGCAGTTGACTGTAGTTCCGAGGCATTGGATGGCCTGAGTCAACAAAAAAGAAAATGGGAGGAATGAAGAGCAAGAAAACAAAAAGGGATTCTACCATAAACCTTGCCAAGACCAAAACATAGTTTAGTACGGGCTCTAAATCCTTGCTTTACAGCGCGACATAAATGTAAAGGCAATGTTCCCGATCAGTGGAGGCTGCTGAGGGGAGGGCAGCTCATAGTAAGGAATGGAACGTTTTAACACCATTCCAGCCAGTATGAGCCCTAAGCAGACACCAATGGTCCCGATTTAACAGACTGCATTCATGCTAAACGCTGCTTATTTTGGCTAAATAGGAAATTACCTTTACGCTGAAGAATCTGTAACACTTCAGTTTAACAGATTGAATAGAGTCCCAATTATAATGTAGATTTTAGTTGATCTATTCTGTTCAAATTAAAAATCTAATTTTGGTGACATCTGGTGGATTGGTTGTGATTTACAGAGAAGAGGGGAACAAAAACATGGAACTATGTTGACCTCTGCTGGCATACCATACCCTGCTGCTCTGAAGAAAAACATAGCTGTGACGCAGGTGAAGAATGCTTCTCTTGATAATGGAGGTTAAGTATAAACATGGCAAGTTAAAATAACTGCCCTACAAAATAGGGCCTCAAGTGTGGCGCAGAGGTCTAAAGGCACTGTTAGCTGTGCCACTAGAGAACCTCGTTTGTGACCGGGAGCACAATTGGCCCAGCGTCGTCTGGGTTAGGGGAGGGTTTGACCGGCAGGGATGTTTACTGTCCTATCGCGTACTAGCAACTCCTGTGGCAGGCCGCTAAGCACGCTGACACGGATGCCGATTGTACGGTGCTTCCTCAAACACATTGATGCGGCTGGCTTCTGGGTTAAGCGGGCGTTGTGTCAAGAAGCAGTGCGGCTTGTTTGGGTTGTTTCAGAGGACGCAGGGCTCTCGATCTTGGTCTCTCCCGAGTCTGTGCGGGAGTTGCAGCGATGGCACAGGACAGTAAACTACCAATTGGATACTATGACATTTGGAAGAAAAAAAGGGGTGAGAAAATAAAAGGCCCTACAAAATACATTTTACTGGATGGTGATGAAGTATTGAGTTAGGTCCCTTGCTTGACAACACTATCTTATGTGATGTAACACCTTTCAATTTGACACAGAACAAACATCAGCAAATGTATTAATGCAGGCTGAACAGAATTAGGCACATCTGAATTAGGCCTACGATGTTAGAGAACAGCATTTAGCTTAGAATAGACGCCAAACAATGCAATTTACATGAGTGACTCATTCTCAATTCCATAACACCCACAGAAATCAAATCCATAGAACAGGCCTCCCAGTTTAATTCTAGATAACATCACTCAAAAGCAGTAACTGCACTGTTTAGTTGGCAAAAATGACAAGCGTATATTGTAAAAATGCCTTGTTTAGACTTGATATAAATGCAATTGCCAGCACCCCACCCAAAGGCCTGCCCTGCCCAGCTGCTTGCAAGGATAAGGCCAAGGTTTCTGAAGTTTATTAGATCCCACAGCAGTTAGTCATCTTCGCATATCCACTCATAAATAGAACCCTCAATATTATCTTAAAAATTTAGCAAAGCACTTTAAGAATACAAACAAATAACACTGGACCAGTCCAGGCACTGTAAAAACCCTGATTAGAGAATACTTTCTACAATTTATTCATCTGTCCATGTAACCTTAGAATAAATTAGATGAAAAAAATATATGTCCTTTGCAGTGTGCATTTTGTTGTTCCAATAGTCCCCATCTCTTCAATCTGCCTCTGATCAACATGGATCGAAAGAAACAATCTCTTCTTTAATCTGCTGGAGGTTTCTTCTTTGCCGCCACATCCTTCTTGAAGGCTTCTATCTTTTTGGATATGTTGGGGACCTTAAACAGAGGTGGAGTAATCAGAGAAGAGTGCCAAAAAAGAAAAAGTTCAATGACATTCAACTCCACGGTGAAGGAAATTCCTGATGACACTGCCAATGGAGTGGAGCCGAAACCAGACTTGGTGGAATCATGCGCTGACCAAGGTCAATACTTTAAAAAAAAAATATATATATATAGATTAAACGCCTACCTTTTACCTGTTTGTCCTCTGTTGTTGCATGCCGTTCTTTGGCTGAAATCCATACTTTTTCAATCGAAGTTAAACTACAACCACTTCTGTTTGCTCATTGCTGTTGCTCTAAGATGCCAACACAGCGCAAATGTCGCCAATTGAACGTCAACAAGGAAACAGTTGGTGGTTGTATTTGATTAACGTTTATTGAAAAAGTATGGATTTCCGCAAAAGAAAGGCACGCAACTACATAGGTACAAGGTAGGCGTTTCATAATGTATTTTTTTATTTTTAAGTAAATGACCTTGTCGATGTAGTTAAGACTCCACAAAGCCTGGTCTCTGCTCCACTCGGTTGGTAACGTTAGTGGAGTTTAGTCCGTGGCGCTAGTTGCCCCTCTTAGCAGTACCTCGTAGTTTTGAGCGAGGTACATCCCAACAACGTTTCCCAAAGTAAACCCAGCCTGCAAGATTAGAAATAAAAATTGTTATTCCATACGGAATACATGCTGTTGTTTTTACTAGATAGGTCAGCAGCAATAACAATGCATAGTTATGATAGTTAGCACACAGCATAGTTATGATGGCTAGCACACAGCATAGTTATGATAGCTAGCTACAATAGCCCAGCAATACACACAAAGAGACGCAGGAAGTTTGCAATATCGTTGTCATTTCGATATCAACTCACCAGGAACTGTAGCATGGTCGTGTCTAACGAAGGAGACAATATTTTATGTATTTTAGCAATCTAGTTGGCAGTTTCAAAGTTCAGTCGAACCAGCTAGCAATGTCATCAACAGTGTATAATGCGCATGTCATGTCGCCCTCAAAAAAAAACATTTATTGGCCACGAACCGTCTACAAGGTTTCTGTCATCTACGCGGATGCTGTGTGGTCAAAACAGTTCTTATTCAGTGGGGTTTATCGGCGGATGGCATCCAACGTTATGGTGCATTACCTCCACCTACTGGAGGTACTGGAGACTGCACCCGATTAGCCACCGGGAGAAACTAAATCGTTCCTGCCAGCTCCGTTGCTCTTAAAAAAGACTACATCTAATGACGTTCTACTCAATATACTGTTAAAACGAATTTCCTGTATCCCCTTCTCCCTCATAGTATATCTCAGCTTTCCCTTTGATACTGCCCACGCTGTAGCAAGACATGCTCCATGGTCTCCGTTTCCTGGCAATAATCACACTTTCCTGTTGGAAGCTTTCAAATAAAATAGAATTTTGTTGGTCACATAGGCATATAGGCATATTTAGCAGATGTTATTGCGGGTGTGTCCTATCACATTTAAGGTCTTATTCAACCCGCTGTGTCCCACCCGTAATCTTGTAAAAAAAAGTACCCGCTCTTCTGTCCCTTCCTGCCGTCCCCCCCGACTTTCCACAGTATTTGAAATAAATGCCTGGAGAAAAACAAGCTTATATTTTTGGTTCTCGTGGAGTGTTACAGTTGAACTAAGCTCACGAGGCATTTATAAAAGTTATATTCTTCAAGAATAAATGGATATATAAGTCCAAAAATGGATGTAGCAAAAACAGATTGCCCCTTTAAATCTATCAAAAGTTTGCGAGTTTGAACATGTGTCCATTAGGCCTATGGATTAAATTGTTTTATCAGCATGCATTACATTGAGCAATAAAAGCCTCATTTTTATTCCATAGGCTGGTATCCGCACTGTGCAGCTTTTGCAAGAGCACATTTTTCACTGGTTGTCCACTGGTTTCAAAAACAATGATTGATAGGCACCTTAAACGGCTTGAATTCAAATCATGATTGGTTTCAAATACACATTTAGATTTGTGAAAAGCTATCCAAAACAGGCACAATCCGTAAAGTGCAAATAGCTAAATGAGAGAGCAACAGTGTGATTCACATCAATGGGCTATGTAGATATCAATAACTGATGTCCGCATCGCCGTAGACTACACCACTGCTGTCATCCTTACCTCCATGTGTTAATTAAAATTTGATCATCTTTGGATGTCGACAGCATACCATTGGAAGACATAGCTTGGACTGTCATCATAGTGGTCTCTGACTTGTGGTCAGACTCGCTCAGGAGGAACAAATTAAAACAATTCAATGCTGATTTGAATGTCATTGAGACAAACAGAGAAGTGTCAAAATGTATTTTTTTCCTCGCAAACATAATTTCTGAATTTAAAAGTAATCATATTGTTTTTCAAAAGTATCTAATCTGATCACAATATTTTTGCTGTTAACATAACGGATTACATGTCATCTGTTACTCCCCCAACCCTGTTCATATGGAATGCCATTGCATTTTAATATGGGAGTGGTAAGACAGTAACAAGCCTTTGTCTTTGTGTTGCAAACAATAATATAAAACTCAACATGTAAAGTGTTGGTCCCATGTTTCATGAGCTAAAATAAAAGATCCCCAAAATGTTCCATATGCACCAAAAGCGTATTTCTCTCAAATTGTGGACAAATTTGTTTTTATCCTTGTTCGCTAGCATTTCTCCTTTGCCAAAATAATTCATCCACTTGACAGGTGTGGCATATCAAGAAGCTGATTAAAACAGCATGATCATTACACAGGTGCACTTTGTGCTGTGGACAATAAAAGGCCACAGATGTCTCAAGTTTTGAGGGAGCGTATAATTGGCATGCCGACTGCAGGAATGTCCACCAGAGATGTTACCAGAGAATTGAATGTTAATTTCTCTACCATAAGAGAGAAATTGTTAGAGAATTTGGAAGTACGTCAAACCTGCTTATCAACCGCAGACCATGTGTATGGGGTCGTGCGAGCAAGCGGTTTGCCGATGTGAACAGAGTGCCCTATGGTGGCAGTGGCGTTATGGTATAAGCTACAGACAACAAACAATTGCATTTTATCGACGGCAATTTGAATGCACAGAGATAACGTAACAAGATCCTGAGGCCCGCCATCAGCTCATGTTTCAGCATGATAATTGCACGGCCCCATGTTGCAAGGATCTGTACACATTTTCTGGAAGCTGAAAATGTCCCAGTTCCTCCATAGCCTGCACTCACCAGACATGTCACCCATTGAGCATGTTTGGAATGCTCTGGATCAACGTGTATGTCAGCGTGTTCCAGCTTCCGCCAACGTCCAGAAACTTTGCGCAGCCACTGAAGAGGAGTGGCACAACATTCCACAATCAACAGCTTGATCAACTCTATGTGAAGATGTGTTGCGCTGCATGAGGAAAATGGTGGTCACACCAAATACTGACTGGTTTTCTGATCCACGACCCTACCGTTTCTTGAAGGCATCTGTGACCAACAGATGCAAATATGTATTCCTCGTGAAATCCATAGGTTAGGGCCTAATTAACGTTTCCCAATATGGTCTGTGGCTCAGTAAAATATTTGAAATTGTTCCATGTTGCGTTAGATTTTCAATAAGTTTACTGAATTAAAAACATTCTGGTTGAGCTCTTTAAAAAGTATAACAATTAGACCACTTTGCACACACATTTGAAGAATCATGTTTTATTTTAGTATGCGAGTCAGTAGATTACCTTGGTTAAGTATTTTCTATACAGTATGCTTTTACAGAATCACCAATAACTACTGTAATACTTTGGGCATGTGTGTTTGAAAATGTATTTGTGTTAAAGCTATTTAAAAAATGTCAGTTATGAGAATTATGCTAGGATAATGTTATGGTTTGCTCAACATACTGTATTTAAAGTAAGAAAATGAGAACACCTCACCAATAGTAGCAAATCATAAATCAGAGCTGATCCAGAAGTCAAATTTGTATGTGAGATTTGAGGAAAAAGCTGGTCCTGGCCCAACACCGTTTTAGATCTGGCATCCAGATTCACTCCGGTTTTGGCCCGCTTCACGGATCCGGACCAGATGTTGCAATAGGCCCAGGCGCGGATCTGGCATGGATCCTTCTTGCTGTCTGGATAGCTAAGGTCTTTATGCCTGGCTTGAACCCATATCACGTGATTAGTCTAATTTACTGTTCAATCTCAGTTTTTCATCCTTTGTTTGTAGATTTCCACTTTTCTCAAATTCAGATAAACGTACATAAAACAACGTGGGCACTGCAGACAATACTAGCCCGCTAGCTAGTTTGTGGCTCCAGAGACTTCTAGACAGGCTATTCAGGGCCATCACTAGTTACCACATAAAGCCTGCCCATTTCTACAATTTCTCTTCTTAAAATTTGATTTTAAACCTAACATTAACTACACTGCTAACATTTTATGCCTAACCTAGATCGCGTTTTGGTTCAAATCTAGTAAACTAGCTATGCTTTTGAGGCTTGTGTTGCAGATCTGCATAAAATATGGAGTCTGTGGTTCTGGGTCTGTTGCGTTTAATCAAACCTATTTTTATGCTAGGCCACCGTTATACATTTTATGCTATTCACACCTTTGTACAAAAATGTATGCAAGGGATGTTGATTTCAACAGTCAGTGACTCAAGCATTACAGCTTGAGTCACTGACTGCTGAAATCCCCATGACTTTTTAATCAGGACTTTTTTTTAATCACAGTCATTGTAAGGTCAAAAATCACTCCAATATTGTATTTAAACACTAGTGAACAGGTTATTACCTTGTTTAAGGAAGAATATTTGACTCTAGACATACTACAAATACTGATCAGCAACAAAAAAAGCTGTATATTCGACATTGTTATCATATGTTTTTCAACTCAATCGACATTGGCATGAAATGCATACTGCATCACATCCTGAATTGTTTAAACAAGCAGTGTGTTCTTTGCCATTGTGACAAGCAAACACACACACACACACACACACACACACACACACACACACACACACACACACACACACACACACACACACACACACACACACACACACACACACACACACACACACACACACACACACACACACACACACACACACACATGCTGATTCATTCAGCTACTCCTTCACTCGTCCTTTCCTGGCCCTATCTGCTGCTTTAGCTGTAGGGGGCGGGAGGCAGGCGTAACCAATCAAATCCAGACGCTCTACATAAACCCCATTCACATCTGTGTTTCAGCTGTTCTTGTGCTGCACTGAGAATACTGATTCCTTCCACGCTGAATACAGGAATCCTCTCCTCTCACAACCCAGAATCCTAGGATTGATACTACAGCAGCTCTTTAAAGATGACACCCACTGTGACTCTCAACACCGGGGCCAGCATGCCTATCGTGGGCTTGGGGACATGGAGTGTAAGATAAAGCGTAATTTAGTTTCTTCTAGGCATCTTGCATGGGTAGCATTGATAATTGTTGAATTGGCAATTAACTGCTTCTTTCTTTTGGCAACTACCGGTATGTTCATGTTAAAATATGAGTCTTCTCATTTGCCATATATCCTGAGTTTTAATGAACTATGATGACAAAAGATTGACAAAAGATTAAGCGTCTTATTTTTGCATTTAGGGTTAGCCTATACTTGACATTTTGACCTAACATAGGCCGTCTATTAATGATGATTTATATTATACAGTATAATCAAATCTGTCCTGATTTAGTATTTCTACAGTATTATGTAGCCTTTCTGACAGATGCTCAAGTCAAGTGTGAGATTGCCACAATAGGCCCCCTGAATCCGTGTGCAGGCTGAAGCAGGCAAGGTCACGGAGGCAGTGAAAGCAGCAATCTCTGCAGGCTACAGACACATAGACGGAGCCTACTATTACCAGAATGAGGACCTGGTGGGGGTTGGCATTCACACCATGATTGGCCAGGGGGTGGTGAAGAGAGAGGAGCTTTTCATCGTCAGTAAGGTGCGTATGAGGACGATTGTCCACTTGGTCACGGTGTCAAAAAAGAAGAAAACAAGATGCATTAGTCATGTTTATAGATTTGGTCATGGAGCCACTATGATTTCCCCCTAGACGCCAGGCAGACAAAGAGCTCCATACGGGCTGAAGGCATGTCATCACATGCTCTGTATGGCCACCAATGTCAAGCTAGTTCTATCATTTGTTCTGGGTGCTCTCTTACTCAACTGCCACACATCCCCATAACACTTCAAGAATTTGTCCATAGACTAGTTGGCATTTAAATTGTATTTCAACATGTGCCGCAGCAGTCTAATATGACCGTTTCTCCCAAATAGCTGTGGTGTACTCTCCATCAGAAGTCTATGGTGAAGGGAGCCTGTCAGAAAACTCTGAGTGACCTCAAGCTAGACTACCTGGACCTCTATCTAATACACTTCCCTATGTGCTTTCAGGTACTGTGTGTCTGTGTCACGAAAATGACTATCAGCTTTCAAACTATCCCTGATTTAAGAGTGAGAGGACTATTGTCCTGTAACTAGTTTGTTTGCCATTGCAGCCTGGAGAGAATCTATTTCCTTTTGTTGAAGACGGACAGGTAGCCGCAGGTGAAAGCAACTTGCTGGACACTTGGGAGGTAAGGAAAACAAAAACAAATGGTATACTGTATTCAAAAACAAACATCCCCTAACACCAGCAAACAAGATTATACTACAAGACATTTGACAGTTTACTGAGCTTGACCTATTGAACAGGCTATGGAGGAGCTGGTGGATGCTGGTCTGGTCAAGGCTATCGGTGTCTCCAACTTTAACAAAGACCAGATTGAATCCATCCTAAACAAGCCAGGCCTCAAGTATAAACCTGCCAACAACCAGGTACTGTAGTCTTTGGTGATCAAGACAGACAAAACAAGTCAATACAGTTTTTAAGCAAGGCATTATTGCCCCAATCTCTGTATTACCAGCGCCTCTTCTTTGTATTTGTCCCTTCAGATTGAATGCCACCCCTATCTGACCCAGGAGAAGCTGATCAACTACTGTCACTCTAAAGGCATCCAAGTGACAGCCCACAGCCCTCTGGGCTCCCCAGACAGACCAGGGTGAGATAGGAATATCTTATAAAAAGTATACTCTAATGTGTATACAGTCACTTTGGATTAAAAGGAAGGTTATAGAATGAAGTAGAAATTGACCTGTACACTGAAATGATCCAAAACGGGCATTGTATTTAATTGGTTATTGACAACGTTTCAATGCGTGTGTGCATTGTCAGACCCCTACCCTTTCCCTACTTACAGATGTTTTTCAGGCCCCAACCACCATTAAAAATGATGTACATTTGACTTCATGTCAACATAAAGAAGACTAAAATAAATGACATTTTCAACAGGGCGAAACCTGGTGAGCCGTCTCTGCTTGAGGACCCAAAGTTAAAGACCATCGCTGATAAGCACAATAAGACTCCAGCACAGGTATGAGAGAAGCATCAATAACCCCTACAAACGGTGAACTTTCTCCTAATTCTGCCTTTAGTGACATACTGTAGCAAGATTTGATCCTGTATTTTAAGCCTTATCCAGAAATATTAAATTACACCAAAAATGAAAGCAATTGTCTGAGGATGGTGCTGGACCATCTGACATGAAAAGGGGACACCAATGAAAAAGCCAAATAAAATGAATAAATAAATAAATAATAAGTAAGTTAAAATCCAGGCATGTCACATGATTGCACCAAACCCAGGCACTTAGCTATAGGGAATGCAAAGGGTATAACCAACCCGTCTTCTCAACCATACTTACTCCGGTCATTATTCGTGAAATTCTACATCTAACAAAAGTCCATTCAAGTTGAGGTTAACACAGCTGATCACTCTCCAAAGAATATTACATTAGCCTGAAATTGGATATGGGTCCCATGTGTAGTGTTTAAAGAAAACGGCTAGGGGTTAGAATGGGGACAATCAATTGTCAAGGTTTTGGCTAGTGTTTTCCAAGACAAGTCTCTAACATTAAGAATCATTGTTTTGAAACCATGCCATCGGGCGTGGGTCCAACGCTCACATGGTAACAGTTACATGATTTGTCTGGATAAAAGGTGTCTTGGTCTAGGGTCAATCAAGTGACCAATCCCTGTTCTTATCCTCTCCACAGATCCTTATCCGCTTTCAAATCCAGAGGAATGTGATCGTCATTCCCAAGTCGGCTACGCCCTCCCGGATCAAGGAAAATTTTCAGTTTTTTTTTTGACAATTATAACTGTAGATGGAATTGGGTCGGTCAGAGGTTAAATCCCTGCCTCCTAACCTAGAGCTTCATATCTTGTCTGTTTTCTACAGCTTTCAATGTCAAATATACGAAGAGCAGTGTTCTAAGTGTGGAAGAGCCATTGGCTCTGGTAAGAATCTTACCTTTGATGTACAGGGTTGTAGGGTCGATCCCAGGCTCAGCTCCTGAATGTGGTTGCGTTGACTCTCTGGGATAGTTGGAAGGCTGTCAAAACTCATGGTGTTATATACCTGGGGTCCCCTCCTGTAAAAAGCAGTGATTATGGAGAAAAGCCCCTGGAAAAAGTAGGCACTTATAAATAAATAAAAATATAGATGTGCCTATATTAAAAAGTGTCCATTCGGAGAGTATTCAGACCTCTTCATTCTTTCCCCATTGTTACATTACATCCTTATTCTAAAATGGATTATATATATTTTCCTCAATCTACACAATACCTCATGGCAAAGCTGTCAAAGGAATGTAACAATTCCAATGTGTTCATTAACCAATTCAATTAAAACTACACACATTATATTCAATATTATGATTATAAGATTCATACATCCATACAGTAACATAGTAGTATTCTGTTTAGTTATAGTTCTAAGTTAAATGTATACATCATTTTAGTCATTATTCATAAAAATCAAAGCAAAAACTTGTTTGTATATTTTTGGCAACAAAAAAAAAAACCACAACTGAAGTATCACATTTACATAACTTTTCAGACCCTTTAAAGCGGTACTTTGTTGAAGCAGTTTTGGCAGCGATTACAGCCTCGACTCTTCTTGGGTATGACACTACATGCTTTGCACACCTGTATTTGGGGAGTTTCTCACATTCTTTTGTGCAGATCCTGAGCGCTGTCAGGTTGGATGGGGAGCGTCGCTGTACAGCTATTTTCAGGTCTCTCCAGAGATGTTCGATTGGGTTCAAGTCCAGGCTCTCACTAGGCCACTCAAGGACATTCAGAGACTTGTCCCAAAGCCACTCCTGAGTTATTTTGGATGTTGTACTGTTGGAAAGTGAACATTCATCCCAGTCTGAGGTCCTGAGCAGGTTTTCATCAAGGATCTCTGTACTTTGCTCCGTTAATCTTTCCCCTCGAGCATGACTAGTCTCCCAGGCCTGGTCGCTGAAAACAACCCCACAGCATGATGCTGCCACCACTGCTTTATCGTAGGGATGGTGCCAGGTTTCCTCCAGACATGAAGCTCTGTCAGAGTGACCATTTGGTTCTTGGTCACCTCCAGATGTGAAGCTCGGCATTCAGGCCAAAGAGTTCAATCTTGGTTTCATCAGAACAGAGAATCTTGTTTCTCATGGTCTGAGTCCTGATTGGTGGAGTGCTGCAGAGATGGGAGAACCTTCCAAAAGGACAACCATCTCCACAGAGTAACTCTGAAGCTCTGTCAGTGACCATCAGGTTCTCGGTCACCTCCCTGACCAAGGCCCTTCTCCCCCGATTGCAAGGTTGGCTTGGGGCAGCCAGCTCTAGGAAGAGTCTTGGTGGATCCAAACTTCTTCCATTTAAGAATGATGAAGGCCACTGTGTTTTTGGGGACCTTCAATGCTGCAGAAATGTTTTGGTACCCCCTGTGCCTTGACACAATCCTGTCTCGGTGCTCTACGGACAATTCCTTCGACATCATGGCTCTGTTTTTGCTCTGACATGCACTGTCAACTGTAGGACCTTATATAGACAGGTGTGCGCCTTTCCAAATCATGTCCAATCATTTGAATGGGAACGACAAAGTGACATCAGTAAAGGATCATAGCTTTCACCTGGTCAGTCTGTCATGGAAAGAGCAGGTATTCCTATACACTGTATATGACATAGAGTTAAAAAAAAAAAAAAAAAAAACAAGAGATGAGTTTTGAACCTACATGCAAGGCAGGATTTCACCTGGAAGCCACGGAGACCTTCACACTTTTACCTCTTCATATATTTGACAGTGGCAGAATTGTACACAAAAAGAGAATGTGGGTTCAAATCACACAATCTTTTGGTTTCAAGCCACTGGTTCCTTCGCATGTCTACATTGTTATTTTGTCGCCTTCAAACAGGTGTTTGACTTCGAGCTGAATGACGAAGACATGAAAGTCATCTTGAGTTTCAACAGGAACATGAGAGGATTCGCTATGAAATGGTGAGTTCGAGTTTCTAAATGCTGACTTAAACCCACTTTCCTCTTTACCTGTTCTTCCCTGATGTACCCTCCTCCTCACTGCAGGGGCAACAAGCACAAAGACTTCCCTCTGCATACAGAATACTGAAACCTCCGTGTGGACACCCACATTCCTACACTGGGGACATACAGTGTGAAGTCCAGTAGTTGTACAGATTCAACCACTACGGTGACCTTGTTCACGAGGCAAACAGAATGTCATTGTGTAATGTAATAAGTGCCAGATATTGTTGCCTTTACTTGTTCAGAGTTTAAACATGTTGTACATTTACCTACATGTTGGGAAGTGCCTTTGAAAGTATGGTGTACCTGTGCTTCTTGTTGTAATATAAAATTATATTAATAATTCCTTAGACAGTGATCTTTAGAGATATCTCAACCAATATGTTAACATTGACAACTTACACAGTAAAATGTGACTCATTCCAGAATTTCAAAGAAAGCTATCATAAAAAAATAAAACTGTTCAAGTGAACTGGGAATTTCACAACAGTATCACACAAGTCAAAGTCTGTGACTAGGGGTTTATCATCCTGTAAGGCAGTAGTGTGGATGACTCATTCTAGGCCAAAATGTGCCTATGACTAGGCATTTGAGGGAAGGAGTGTTCAGCAAAATATCTTAATGCACTATTAGGATAAGTGTGTGTGCATATGTCAATGTTTCACCCATTGGCCATTTTTAAAAACAAAACCGATGTAATACTGTACATCACACACAACGTCCATGTATGACATACCCAGCTCATCTGGTTGGACTGAATTCTCATGGTTATTATATGGCCTTTAGATGTAGAGGCTCATTGAAAAGGTCAGAGACCATTAGATTCAATTCAAAAGAGACACAAACTGGGTCATGTGAGAAGCCACAAACTATTGTGCGTTAGCAGATCCAAGGTTCCAGATTTCCTACCAAACCAGTAACCAAACTCAAGCTTTTAATACTTCACTAATATCGATCCTATGTCATTGTTTCCATGATTGTTGAAAAATAATTACTATTGTGTATTAGGCTAGAAAGCAACAATATAGGTCAGAGTGTATATGTCATGAGAAATACAATACTGCAACACACAGATACTAAATCAGTCTTTAATAGCTAGAAACTAGCTCAAGGATGGCCACTTATGTACACAGTCTTAAAGGGAGAAATAAGAATGTATCGAAACGAGAACAGAGGCCAGACATCTCAAGCAAGCCACAACACCAGAAGTAACTTTGTGAATCCCCATTTCCCTAAAATTCGGCATTGAAGGGGTAGTCCTTGTGCTTCATGCTCCTGGGTGACAAAGAAAAACAAAGCACAATTCAGAGAGACAGTACAATTGTTCACATGTTCAAACATCAGATAAACACTTAAGTGTGTAGAAAAAGGAGGAAGGCAAGCGCTGCTAAGGTACAAAATAGTAGGTTTTGGTAGACAGAAGGTGCTCTTTGGTAAATTAGTCATCAAAAAGAAAGGAGGAACCAAGGCACTCTTCATATAAATTAGTTTAAATGAGGGGGGGGGCTTCATAATACTCATTTAAACAGTTTGAGCCTCTGCAGAGTGTGTATGCTGTAAAATACAGTACATGGGTCAAACTAAACCAAGTAGAGTCTCACCCGATCACTGGGCAGAATCTTCAGTTCCTGTTGAAGCCCAGAATGCTCTTCATTTCCTCGTCGCTCAACATAAAGTCAAACACCTGCATGTTTCAAAAAGACAAAAATGACCCCAAAGCGACACGTGTGAACTAAAATCAGATGACACACCTCTTCAAATAAATTGAGAATTTATGGGAGCGAATACCTTGAAATTCTCCTGGATACGTGTGGGGGTGATAGACTTGGGAATCACAATCGTGTTCCGTTGAATATGGAAGCGGATCAGGACCTGAAGTGAGGATGACAGAGAGAGGAAAGCGGACATGTAAATGTGATCCCAGGATAAAGAAAATATCAGTGTGGTTCGGGTTGGCTCGATAGTGTGAAAAGGCTATTAGAGTACAGTACCTGGGCAGAGGTCTTCTTGTGCTTCTCAGCGATGACCTTGATGTTGGGATCATCCAGCAGAGAAGGGTCCTCTGGTTTGGCCCTGTTATTGACACAGTGCTAAAATCTTTTCACAGGGAGAAGTGTAAATGGCTTTGTTTGTTCACAATTCATGTACTAGGTGAATGTACACCGAGCATACCAAACGTTAGGAACACATTCCTAATATTGAGTCGCAATATTGGATTTAACAAGTGACATCAATAAGGGATCATAGCTTTCACCTGGTCAGTCTATGTCATGGAAAGAGCAGGGGTTCTTAATGTTTTGTATACTCAAGAGTATATCTCTTAGGTATTATTAGTTGAAGTATATACACTCACCATGGTCTGTCTGGGGAACCCAGGGGGCTGTAGGCCGTCACATAGATGCCCATAGAGTGACAGTAGTTGATCAACTTCTCCTGGTTCAGATAAGGGTGGCATTCAACCTGGCGGCATAAATAATTTGTGAGGTTATTCACTTCACATGCAGTTCTTATACATGGGATGTATTGTAGCATTAGAGAATTAGCGGGGTGGTATTTTACGTTGATGAAACATACATAATTAAATTATAAAGGTAGATTACAAATAAATAACATTTATTTGAATTAAGACACACTGTGTATTACTGTCAAAATAAGCCCCATGAAGTTTTGCTGTTTATTTCGGAAGCCTGGGAAGTTGTTCAGTATGGTGACAATAGAAAGCACAAGAGGGTCTGTCCACTCAAATAATCAGATTGATATGTACCCGTTAATCAAGATGTCTATAGGGATAGATGTGCCTGGAAAACAGCAGGAATAGAAGGTCACCAAAGCATTGCTGCCTTGCCTCAGGGAAAGAGGCTGACTATAAGGCACTAAACTGGCCTTTATCTGACCGAGCTGTCACTGTGAATAAGACAATGGGGCAGGGATATTGACAATGAGGCCTCTGCCCTTTGAGGGAGGGTTTAAAACAAGCGTTGGGTGCTCAATGTCCTGAAAAGTCTCATTTAGAAGAAGGTTGAGGGATACAAGATACAATTAGGAATGTAGGACCAGCATTGTGTGCTTCACAATGTATTGTGTTGATCCCAGGCTTGTGAGCTTTTTGACTGACTATCACTATCAGTAAACACTCATTCAGTAATGAACGTCAGTACCTGGTTGTTGGCAGGTTTATACTTGAGGCCTGGCTTGTTTAGGACGGATTCAATCTAGTCTTTGTTAAAGTTGGAGACACCGATAGCCTTGACCAGACCAAGCATCCACAAGCTCTTCCATACCCTAGTATACAGGACAACATCAGATCAGACACGGGTCAATATGGCATCCCCAATTTGTGATAGATTACAATAAACTCAGGGTTGTATTCATTAGGGCACACAACAGAAAACAAAAATGTGCATTTCTTATTGGACCGGGTAGTCCCCGATTCAGTCCATTTGGTGTCTAATGAATATAACCCAGTTTAAGTGATGTTCAATTGAAGAAAACTGTATAGTTTCCTATAGTGTCTTAGAGGACGCGTCCTCTCTCACTGGCTCACCTCCCATGTCTCCAGGAAGTTGGAGCCATCATCGATATAATTTCCATTGCTGTCAGTAGGGAAGAGTGCTTCTCCTGGCTGCGCAACAACGATAGTAGTAAAACAATTATTATAAAAGTCACAAGACACTCCTCTTACAACACCATGAACCAGGGTTATTCAAATCTAGACCAGTTCTACTTCTGATTATCATTCTTTATCTCTTATCGGGGACGGATTTAGACCTGGGACATTATCAGGTAGAACAGCAGCACTCCCATACCTCCAGGCTTGGATTTGAATGTCCCCGTCATAAACCAATGTTGGAACCACCTTGAGCAAAAAAGCTACAAGTGGGATAGTGTTAAAATGGTATTAGTCTCACCTGAAAGCCCATGGGCCAGTGCATCAGGTAAAGATCCAGGTAGTCTAGCTTGAGATCACAGAGTCTTCTGACAACCTTCTTTCACCATGGACTTCCCATGGAATGTGCACCACAGATGAAAAGAGAGCAAGCTGGAGTTGCGTCACTTCGAACCAATTTCCTCAATTCAATCTAAACAACAGATTCACGAGCCAAGGTTTGATCACTTCAATCATATAGCCTTGTTATCAAGTTTGTTATTTTAAGTAGCATATTAAAGAGCGAGTCAACTTCTCACTGCAATGTCAGTGTTACAAACTTGAGACCAGAGATGACTATCCTGCAGTGACATTGTATCTCACCTTGCTGACCACAAACAGCTGCTCTCTCTTCACCACCCCCTCCTTGACCATGGCATGAATGCCCTCTCCCACCTCTGTCTCGTTCTGGTAGATGAAGGCCCCATCGATGTGCCTATAGCCTGCAGCTATGGCCGCCTTCACCCCATCAGTTACTTTACCTGGAGGGGACTGGTACAGAGGTATGCTTAGGACGCTAAAGGTGTGTTACGGGTACGGAGGTGGTATGACATCATCAGGGACAACATTCCCTTCTGGGATGGGGGAGGCGTTCCCCGGAGGGATATTGGAAAGATAATTGGAGATCTACTTAGTCAATTGCAGCTACGGTATGTTTAGCAGTGCATGTAGTATGGTACAGCTACATGGATAGATGTCAGGCATTGATTCTGGTAGTATTAGTAAGTATGGATAAATTCAGGGGGTCAAGCAGCTTGATCATCATGGTACTTTTTGGTAGTAAAGTTTACAGGCATATATTATGGTAAGTATAATTGAATTACAGTACAGTAAATGGTGAAATAAGTATAGTTAGCTGTAATTGTAATGGCTTAGCAAAGCATTATCAGTCTTAACCTGGCTAAAAGAGAATGAATATAATAGCTATTGTTTACAGGAAACTCATTCTACAACTACAGACGGAGGTTGTGTGGAAAAGGGACGGGGAGGAAGAAATATTTCTGTCATGGGCAAAGAAACTCAAAAAGGGGTGATGATATTAACAAAAAAGTATTCCGATCCGAGTGTGCAAACTGTCCAAACAGATCCGCAAACAAAGGTGGATCCTTTTAAATGCACTATTGGACGATAAACAGATCTGGCTCATTAATCTATACGGTCCAAATAATGATGATCCACACTTCTTAGATTTTTTTTTATAACAATCTATCGATCTCACAAGCAACAAAATATCCTATTATGGTGGGAGATAACACAGTTTTAAGTAACTTCAATGGACCGTAAAGGAAATCCCACCCTCGTGCACTTAAGGAGACCACGACTATCATGGACACATTAGAGCTAGTCGATATACGGAGGCTTAAAAACCCTGACCTAATGAGAAATACATGGAGGAGACTTAATCAATCTAGTCGTCTTGACTACGTTCCTGTGTCCTTCTCGCTGGAAAAACTCCAGGGTTGATGGCACAACTCAATGTTGTTGTTCCCTCTAATATTTTTCGGCACTGAGCAAATTTCAGGTCTGCTGAGCGCAAACTTGAACCCTGTGAAATTTCTGTCCAACTTCCAGTGCATGTTCACTGTGAACACTGAGGCTGTAACCGCTTTTGCATACTATTTTAACAGTGGCCAAGTTGGCTATTTGATCATAATATAGGCCTACCAGAGTGGCCTACCATAACAAACCATGGAGAGAATGAATCACATAACATTTTGACATGGAAATACATGTTCATCATTCAGCCTACAGTAGCAGCCAATGTGTGGTGTTCAATGTAGGCCTACGTTCCATGACTTTGAAAAGAAAACACGCAGGGCTTGACATTAAAACCTGTTTATACACTTGTCCTTCAGACAAGGTGACTGAACATTATTGTGTCATCATAATTCCCATGCCATTATTAAATAGAATCAGACAAATTATGCTACCCTCTGTCTATTAGCTACTTAGCTTATTCAAGCCTGGTCTCAAAATACAACACTGCCCCTTTAAGACAAAAAAAACTCGCTTTTCAAAGATGTCTATAAATGTACACGTTTTGTGCTCTTGTAGAACGCAATCACTTCCTTATTGCGGACTTCAAATTAGCTATAACTGGGCTATTTACTCACTAATTGGCGCTCCGGTCCGGCCTGAGTAGTGCCTGTCAATGCAACAAATTCCTACTCCAGTGCGCTCTGCCGACAACAACATCTCTTGCATAGTTTGTATTGTTCCGGTATGTTGCAATGAAAGTAGCTAAAATTGTGTTGATTTGATCACAATTCCCACAGTAAAAGGGAAACATTGATAGTGTTAACTAAATGGGGAAAACTCTAGAAAGTTGAGCAAAGTTCAATCTTCAGTCTCATTGAGGATCTAGATGATTAACGCTGCAATGGTTTGTGTGTTGGGGGGCCAGGGTCAGTCTGTTATATCTGGAGTATTTCTTATGTCTTATCCGGTGTCCTGTGTGAATTTAAGTACGCACCCTCTAATTCTCTCTCTCCCACTTGGAGGACCTGAGCCCTGGGACTAGAGGTTGACCGATTAATCGGAATGGCCGATTAATTAGGGCCGATTTAAAGTTTTCATAATCGGAAATCTGTATTTTTGGACACAGATTTTTTTTTCACACCTTTATTTAATCTTTATTTAACTAGGCAAGTCAGTTAAGAACACATTCTTATTTTCTATGACGGCCTAGGAACGGTGGGTTAACTGCCTCCTTCAGCGCCAGAACGACAGATTTTCACCTTGTCAGCTCGGGGGATTCAAACTTGCACTTTTTATTTATTTATTTTATTTCACCTTTATTTAACCAGGTAGGCTAGTTGAGAACAAGTTGTCATTTACAACTGCAACCCGGCCAAGATAAAGCACAGCAGTGTAAACAGACAAGAACACAGAGTTACACATGGAGTAAACAATAAACAAGTCAATAACACAGTAGAAGAAAAAGAGTCTATATACATTGTGTGCAAAAGGCAGGAGGAGGTAGGCAATAAATAGGCCATAGGAGACTGCCTGTTATGCGAATGCAGCATCCTGAACCAAAATAGTTTATTAATAGTATTGTCACAAATTGAATAATTATTGCTCCCCCCCTCACATAATATTGTCACAAATTGAATAATCATTGCTCCCCCCTCACATAGTATTGTCACAAATTGAATAATCAGTGCTCCCCCTCACACATTGACCTTAAATTCTACATTTGCATCCTATCAATTTGTTTCTGACACTTCATCAAAAACGTTTGCTTCACCTCAAGCATTATGGGTAACAAGCACTAGAGGGAGACATTACCACACCGTTCAGCTGGCAATCAAACGCTTAAAGGGGCAATCAGCAATTGTTACGATATTTTTTACTTTAAAATTCATATACCCATTGATTCTTGAATAATATAACTTAGAGACTTCTGAGCTGAGTTAAATTGTCTTACCGCACCAGAACCCAAAATATAAGCTTGTTTTACTCTTTTGTTTGGTAACACTGTATTGCCTAAAAACACTATGATCTTATGGATGGTCTGTCCTTGCATCCATAGCTCTGTCCATTGGGAGCATTGCCATTTCTCTAGCCCCTATACCTAAGCTATTTACCAATTCAGGGGCGGTGTAGCCACTTTGTTATTGTTAAAACTACAGATTGCACCTTTAACTGGCATATTATGGCTCCTACACCATGCGATACTGAACTCCAAGGAAAAACTGAAACTACGCATTTAGTGATACATGCATGAAGTCAAAAGGTTAAATTCTAACTGAAATAGCTGAAATAAAAAATCCCAGAAATGTTCCATATGCACAAAAAGCTTATTTCTCACAAATGTTTTGCACAAATTTGTTTACGTCCCTGTTAATGAGAAATTCTCTTTTGCCAGGATCTCCACATCTCCGGCATCTTCACCTGTGGGATCGTCTGAAACCAGCCACCCGGATAGCTGATGAAACTGAGTTTTCACAACCAAAGAATTTCTGCACAAACTGTCAGAAACCATTTCAGGGAAGCTCATCTGCATGCTCGTCGTCCTCACCAGGGCCGTGACCTCACTGCAGTTGGGCATCGAAACCGACTTCAGTGAGAAAATGCTCACCTTCGATGGCAACTGGCACGCTTAAGAAGTGTTCTCTTCACAGATGAATCCCGGTTTCAAGTGTACAGTGCCTTGCGAAAGTATTCGGCCCCCTTGAACTTTGCGACCTTTTGCCACATTTCAGGCTTCAAACATAAAGATATAAAACTGAAAGAACTGAAAACTGCTGTTCACAAATGCTCTCCATCCAATCTCACTGAGCTCGAGCTGTTTTGCAAGGAGAAATGGGAAAAAATTTCAGTCTCTCGATGTGCAAAACTGATAGAGACATACCCCAAGCGACTTACAGCTGTAATCGCAGCAAAAGGTGGCGCTACAAAGTATTAACTTAAGGGGGCTGAATAATTTTGCACGCCCAATTTTTCAGTTTTTGATTTGTTAAAAAAGTTTGAAATATCCAATAAATGTCGTTCCACTTCATGATTGTGTCCCACTTGTTGTTGATTCTTCACAAAAAAATACAGTTTTACATCTTTACCTTTGAAGCCTGAAATGTGGCAAAAGGTCGCAAAGTTCAAGGGGGCCGAATACTTTTGCAAGGCACTGTACCTCCCCTATTACCCCATTGCTAACAAAAAACACACAAATGAAACTAAATTGCACAAATCCTTTATCACACAAACAGAATAACACATTTATAAAGAAGATAACCTGATTATTACACTATTGCACTTCAAACAAGAAACACACAAACTAAATTGCACAACTGCCATCTTCACGTAAACCCTGAACTTTCTTGCCTTCATCAATTACATCATCATAAGAAATCTGCCCAGCGATTGCATAGTTAATACTGATGACAGAAAGGCCACTAAGGCGTTCCTGTGACATGGTGGACCTCAGGTAGGATTTGATGAGCTTCAGCTTTAAAAAGCTCTTTTCTGCTTCAGCTATGGTCACTGGAAGAGTAAGACAAATTCTGAGAGCAGTCCACAAATTTGGATACATTTCTAAGAGCTCCCTTTCGTGCATAAATATCAGCAGCTCAAGCAGGGTCATGGTCTTCGATGGCAAGTTCTTCAGTTCCTGTGCAAGCTCTCTGCCATCCAAGTCTGAGTGTTCTTTATAGTGCAGTGTCATACTAAGGGCCTCACATTGTTCTGTCAGCTCCTCATTTGAGAGACGTTGGAAGGTTGACAGCACGCCAAACATCTCTCCCACACTTCCTGAAGGGCTGAGGTTGCAGAATCAACAAAGACATTGAAAAAATGTCAGCTCCAGCTTCTTCAGGGCATCACTCAAAGGCTCATAAAAGGATTTGTGCCTGCTTTGTGGACCTCAGACTTTCCTGTTGTAGAACGGCCTCTACATTCATACCGTCGCAAACATCCTTGGCTGACATTTGTGCGGTCATAAAGCCTGTTGCCCTGTAGTTGCTGAGACCTCGCTCTGTCTTTCTGAGAAGACTGACTGCAACATCCACATGCATCCTGGGAGACTGCTTCAGCTTGCTTACATGTTGGATCTGGCTCCAGATGTCACACCACACCACTGTGCAGATGCTGAAACCTCCTCTGACAAGGACTGGGCCTCAATCTTTATCACAGGGTCTTTGGTTTGATCACTCACCTCAATCAGTGCCTCTCTCACCGCTGCTGCCTGATACCTCAGTGGCTCGACAATCTTAACTTTACTCTCCCACCTTGTCTCAGTCCACATCTCCACATGTTTTTTTTCGGCCCATCGCTGTGTGGAGGCTGAGAACAGGGTGTACAGTTTGTGTAAGATGCCAAAGTATAGAATGATAGAGAATAATTTTGCCAGCTTGATGTCACTCACCAGGATTGAAATTACCTCAACAAATCAATGAGTTCATTCTGTATTTGGTGGCCAAAGTAGTTGGTGGTGTGACTCGGGGTCCCTTTTTAGACACGGTTAAGGTGCTCTTTCATGACTGGAACAAATTGTGCCATCAGTTCAACCCCTTTGAGGAAATTTCCAGTTGATGGAGAGTACAGCATTTCTGTGTGTCCCCTTAGTGCCAGATGGGCTATTTGATAGATTCCCCCGCTCCCCCCTACCTCGGGCTTCCAGTGGGGAGACCTGAGGTCAACCTACCATCGCCCCCCTCCCCATCTCGAACTTCTGAGTGGGAGACCTTCCCAGGTAGTAGCCTTCCTAGCTCACAAACTAGAATCAGGGCGCCCACTCTGACAACGTTAATTGACCCACAGTCCCACACGGTGATGTGCAAGTGACGTGCAAATGAGCGATAGAAAACCGATCGCGCAAAAGTCACCATTCCAAAAATGTTTGTTTGGCCGCCCCGTGCCGCCCCCAGCAAGATGGCGCCCTGGGTGACTGCCCATGTTACCCATACCTAAATCCGCTACTGGATGGCAGACAGCGTGTTTGGCGTTGTGTCGGCGAGCGGTTTGTCGATGTCAGCTTTGTTAACAGAGTGCCCCGTGGTGACGGTGGGGTTATGATATGGGCAGGCATAAGCACCAGGCAACGAACACAATTGCATTTTTTGGATGGCAAATTGAATGCACAAAGATACCGTGATGAAATCCTGAAGCCCATTGTTGTGCCAATCATCTGCCGTCATCACCTCACGTTTCAGCATGGAAGCTGAAAATGTCCCAGTTCTTCCACGGCCTGCATAGTCACCAGACATGTCACCCATTGAGCATGTTTGGGATGCTCTGGATCGACGTGTACGACAGCGTGTTCCAGTTCCAGACAATATTAAGGAACTTTGCACAGCCATTGAAGAGGAGTGGGACAACATTCCACAGGCCACAATCAACAGCCTGATCAACTCTATGAGAATGAGATGTGAACGCGGGAACGTTGCTTTTACATTTTTAACCAATAACGCAGATCTTCCGCGATCTGGAACGAATCCAGACCTTAACCAGGTTAGTCTCGTTCAGATAAAAAATCTATTTGTCTGAAAATCCCTATCTTAAAACATGTGCAATGCGAATGTGTGGAGCCTACTGTAAGTATCGAACAGTTATTCACCCCCATGACGAATAAGCCAAACCCCGAGAGGCAACCAAAAGAAAAAAAGAAACACCTCTTTTGTCAAAGTCAGACAAAACCTCACAGACCCTTTAAATGAGCCATCTAAATTCTGAAAAGGACGTACCGAAAGGAGAAAAGAAAAATAAGAAAAGAAACAAGAAACAGAAAAGTTATCAGAGCCACTGTCTGTGTACCTCACAATGGCTCTCGCTGAAGTTTGTGTCTCTTCTGATCTTCTCCCAGCTGGACTTCTGATTTCCACCCTGTCTCCTCTGATCTGCCTGCAGACATCCGACAGCCTTTTGCCAGCCTGTGAGCTGTCAAAGTAACCCTGGAATCAAACGCCCAGCCATCCCATCTCCATGCTCTGGCATGATCAAAGAGGCACAGGTAAGCCAGACATGAAGCCACATACAATTGCCATCTAAAAAGGTGGAACATTTTCGTTTTTTTTTAAAACATTTATCTTTTGTGTAACTTGACTAGGCTGAGTTGACACGGCTCCTGGAGAACAGAGTCAATGCATCGATCAGAATCAAGGACAAAAAAGATTAGCAGTTTTGAAGATAAGAGAGATTAGTTGATCTTGATCTGACTGTCTCCCTGAAACTTTTGGACAAAAAGTTTAACACTGTAGTGAGTTGTCTGAACATTCGGAAGAATTTGAATTTGAGATGGAATATTCATCACCTTCCTTCTAAAGTTCATGTTTAAGTTATTAATTAAATACATATATACTGTCACTGTCTCATCCATGTCAAGATATGGCTATGTGTCTGCTATGACATACAATATACCTACTATTACCTATGATAAAGTACAGGCAAGCATATATAGACAAAGAGAAATATGGACAGAGAGCGCGCACACACACAGGCCATTGACCAACACATATTATTGACCCAGTATTCCTTTCCAATGCTGCTACTGATCTCCCAGTCTGGCCTCCCTGATGTGTTTGGTCATAATAGGGTCTCTGTGGGCCGGTGGCCATGCTTCCCTTCTTCTTCCTGCTCCCTACCAGAGATCACACACTAAATCTTTGAGTCCTGACCTGTCCCGGGGAGATCAAACAGTATCTCTGTGCTCGGCTCGCCGGGCCTCCTCTCTCTCCGACTCTGTCTGTCTCTGTCTGCCAGGGTGAACCGTCCACGGACATTCTGTCTACGGACTAAACACAATATAGGAGATATCGTCATCAGGCTTTTAGTAGAAATCTCTACTGAAATCAATGGATAGTGCTTTTCATCATCATGCTTTAAATATTCACTGGAAATCGTCGCTGGAAATACCAGGAATACTAGCAATCTCAACTGGGTTAATAGACAGAAAACACGAACAAAGCAGTTATTATTGAATTGGGTCTGATCAATGTGAATCAAATTAAAGCAGCGGACAAAGTTATTTGCGGGAAAACACAACAATGTAGAAACAGAAACATTGTAGAAAGTCAATGGTTCATTAAATATAAACGTGTCTCTTTCTTCTAGCTTTTGATGGAATGCTGGCTGAACAATCAGACCTTGATGATGATACTTGAGTTCTCAGAAAGAACAGGAGAGAGGTCATATAAAGACATGCAACAAGTAGTCTGCACTATCCACCTCACCATCACACAGAAGAGCTCCTCTGTCCAGTGGGACGCCTGCTGCCCCTCTCAGAGCTGGGCGACCCTTCACCTCTGCTGTGCACTGAGGCAGACACAATCCTCTGAGTGTCTGCTTCCATCGTCTGCCCACTCCCTGCCTGTGTGTTTGTAATGCGGTGTGTGTGTGTGTGTGTACTGCGTGTGTGTGTTTGTGTACGGTCCGTGGAGCATCCCTAGCCACGGGCCTCTCCTGTCCACTCCTGGCCCCTCAAACAAGGCATAGGCTTCGGCTTGATTAACCACTTAGTTCATCCCCTCAGACAGAATAATGCAGGGAGAAAGCAGAGTAATGAAGTGCTTCTCTGACGCCTTGATTTTTTGGGTTCAGTACTGTTTGTTCCCTGTGGACAATCTGAAGATGCTTCTTTTTCGCCAAAACAAGTGCCCATCCATGTCCCTCTCTCGTCATCCCTAACTGGTGTGAATAAACATAATCATAATGGTACATATTTTGAGAGGAAATTGGAGGCTTTTTCTCTCAAATCACTTCTGATGGGCTGTTTCATCTTTCTAATTATGTAGATTATACTGTGTGTGTCAGACATGGGCTCAACAGATGCGGAATAGAAGAGTGCTTTGCCTTGTACCGGATGGAACAGAGTGTCAGAGTTCCACAAAGGTTGGCAATTACGTTCTCCTGTATGCTTCTTTGTTCATGAGAAGAGGAACTGCACTCGACAGACAGACATGGATAGACTGTCTCAAGAATGATTGAGGATTGAGGAGTCAAGACTTAGCTGAAAGTCAAGTAACTGTGCAGAGCCTGCAGTCTAACAGCAACACTCACGGCTAGACACTTATACCAATCCCCAGACCCCACCGTGAACTGGGGTTCAATTCCTGCATCTACTGTTCTCCTACTTGCCTGTCTCCCTCTTTGTTTCCAACTGTCTAAATCAAGTGCAAAATGTAAAAAATATAGAAAAAAAGGAATGTCAAGTAACTGCTGATAGTGTTTTTCTTTCATGATATCAAATTGTGTCTGCCTACATTTATACTAAATTTACAATGTACATTTACAATGTACAGTATCTGACTTTAAGGACTTCAAATAGCCCTGTTTACTGTAAACAATATTATGTTAAGAACTTGCACGAACATCCCTCATTGAGGAAATAGATGCCATGTCAAAAACTGAAAATTCACCTGAAACTTTTACAGAAAATGTCACTTGTACTTTCGATCACCGCTCCAAAAAGCTCGAACTCCATCCTAACAACGCATCCCTCTTTGAAAAAGACGCCACGGAGTGAGTGATGTGACACACATTCATCAGTATACATAGCAGGATGACTTGTCAAAATCTGTGGGTGATTATTTCTGTCCAAGATATGTCAAACCAAGGATTTGACGCAAGAACTTCCCTTTGCACTCCGCTCCAATGGACACAAAAGAGGAAACAGGGTTTGGTTAAATATCTAGGGCCTTTTCACTTGCCCATCCAGGGCTGATATCCAAAGCTGAAGTTAGAGTGCAACATTATAATGCTCCATTGACTTCACCTACAGACCTGCTACCCACTCCAAACACAGGTAGGCTAATTCCGTTTTCCTTCTAATAACCAATAATGACAGATAGACAGATATTTCTGATTTAAAAATTGTAGCTAGCAAAGGTTTGTAGCAGTAGGCCTGTGTGATTTTCATTTGAATGGATTCCATCAATTTGGATGATGATGGAATTCTGCGCCTTGTCTGGAGGTACTTCAAACCACAGATCTAGGATCAGATAAACCTATCCCCAATGCTACCCTTGAGCATGAGAGGGGGATGAAGTATCTGACCGTAGACAATTGGTTGGATACAATTTATACCTACTCTGTCCTATCCAACCCTAACTTCTCCACTAACCACATCCTGCTTAACAGGAAGTGTATCTTATTCAGGATGGATTGCTCTTTACAAACATTGGAAACATTTAAACTGTTGACACTTGTTGGGTATTTTGAAGTGATGGTTCCGATTGGCTATGCGATGTTGGGGAACTAAAATAACTTTATAATAATATATCAAATCAAATTTTATTGGTCACATACACATATTTAGCAGATGTTATTGTGGGTGTAGCGAAATGCTTGTGTTCCTAGCTCCAACAGTGCAGCAGTATCTAACAATTCACAACAATACACACAAAATTAAAAGTAAAAGAATGGAAATAAGAAATATATAAATATTAGCTCGAGCAATGTCGGAGTGGCATTGACTAAACTACAGTAGAATAGAATACAGTATATACATATGAGATGAGTAAAGCAGTATGTAAACATTATTTAAACATTATTAAAGTGACTGGTGTTCCATTACTATTATATAAGCTTGATTCTAAGTCATTATATGCCCTGATTAAAATGTATGTAGTAATGCTGAGGTTTACTGACATTTGATTTTTCCCCAAGCAAAGAAAAAAATCCATCTCGCTTTGTGATTGAGAAGTATCAGGAAAGGAAATAAACATGTGAGTCACTGTAGATAGTCGTGTGGCTACAGCCTGGCAGTTGTTTGTGCTTGTTCGTCTGAGAACAGCATGTCTCATGTGCTGTGATTGTTTTTGTTCCAGTGAACTTCAGCACTGTACACAATGGTATTGCAAGAAAAGCCTTCCACACCCCCCTTTTTGGGGGGGATTTCCTGTTTTGTTTGGTCACCAGATATGATTCTCAATATGTTTTATAAAACTCTCTCGGACTTCTGTAATTTGGCACATTCATCATGGGGCATTTGATTTGATCATGTTATATGGGCATCCTGTTTAGACAGGAATGCATTGGCTTGCACCCTACACTGGTGAGGGGCGAGGGACCCAGTGCCAGTATTTAAAGGGGCACATGAGTCATTACAGAACGTGTCACTATGACTTAGCGAAAACTCTACATGCATATTGTGCATTATGAGTGGTGTGTCCACTATGTGAAAAGTGTTGGCATGCTGTCAGTGTGTTGTAATTTGTGTGGGAGTGGCCTACTCGATGAGTCAGAGTTATTTCATGATTCATGTAATACCTAGGCTATAATAGGCTTTCTTAATATAGTTTTACCCCAACTGGACTTAAACATATAGTAGTTCTTTATGCATTCCTATAGGATGGCAAGAGAGGGGAACCACAAGGAGCATAGGAAATAGTGTATACATTGCCCTCTTGTGGATCATAGGGGAAAGACAACATGAGCATGAAGACAAGTTGAGCATCTTGGACCACTACCACCTTAGTGTGCAGTATCTCAGATACTGATAGTATCTCAGATATAACACCGATCAGATATTATACTAATGTTAATGATAGTGGAACTAAATAACATTGCCTCAATAAGAAAAGGATGACTTTGGTTTGAGATGACACTACTCTTCTATCAAGTGCTATGTCTGGTGATGGGAGAGCCCTTCAGACACTCACTTTCCCGTAGAGGGGAAAAGAGTGGGCCCTTCACTGCTCCACAGACACTAAACTAAAATGCTGAAAGAAGGCTTGAATAGAGAGAGATAGAGGGATGGAGATAGACAGACCGGAGAGAGAGACGGACAGGAAGGCGGACAGAAAGAACGCGAGAGAGAGAGAGATAGAGGGATGGAGATAGACAGACCGGAGAGAGAGACGGACAGGAAGGCGGACAGAAAGAACGCGCGAGAGAGAGAGATAGAGGGATGGAGATAGACAGACCGGAGAGAGAGACGGACAGGAAGGCGGACAGAAAGAACGCGCGAGAGAGAGAGACCGAGAAACAGAGACTTAAGATGTAGAAAGAGAGCGAGAGAGAGAGATGAAATAATGTAAACATTGTATCATTGTATGGTCTAAACAGTTCAGTTCCAAGTGGAGACCATGCTAACCTTACCCCAGTGGGGGGTCTCATTGACTTCAGTGAACGTATACGTTGCAACCCAGACCTGACAAACTAGAGATGACATAGATTGACATAGAGGATGGAGACGAGGAATCTATCTCCCCCCTCTGAGACCAATCCACTGTCTCTTATGCTGGGGCGCATTTGTCTTTGATGTAACGAAAGTGATCTGATTGACTTGGGAGGCAGACATTTGTCTGTCTGTCTGTCTGTCTGTCTGTCTGTCTGTCTGTCTGTCTGTCTGTCTGTCTGTCTGTCTGTCTGTCTGTCTGTCTGTCTGCCTGCCTGCCTGCCTGTCTGTCTGTCTGCCTGCCTGCCTGCCTGCCTGCCTGCCTGCCTGCCTGTCTGTCTGTCTGTCTGTCTATCTGTCTGTCTGTCTGTCTGTCTGTCTGTCTGTCTGTCTGTCTGTCTGTCTGTCTGTCTGTCTGTCTGTCTGTCTGTCTGTCTGATAACTGAACGCAGGTGGTACAAAGTTGTGAAGAGACGGTTCAATCAACAAGTGTGATATCTTGACGAAGGACTCGAGCTGTCTGCTACCTCAAAACGAATAGCCTGTGTGTCAACATGCCTCTCAAACAACAAGCCCAAAGAATGATCAGACTGTCAGGAAACATCTTGAAACACACAATTGGACTGGTAGGCCTATTCTACCTGGCAGTTGAAAGGAAAAGTGATGTCAAGAAGTAATTTCATATAACTATGACCTATAATCTGAGTTCATTTGCACACATAACACATGTGGTGATTGTGGAGTAGCAGAGTGCTTACGGTTGGGCTGTTCAGAACAGAATAGCAGGGCTGTGCTGTGCCGTGAATGAGGCCTGCATCTCTCCAGGGTCCGTAGCCTCATCATTATCCCAGCTCAGTGACTCACATCCTAAGGAGAGAAAGCAGTCTCTCATGGCTGCCTGGTTCACTGCTCCACGGGAGGTGTGGAGGGACAATGATGGAGAATTAGCGGTGAAAAGAGCAAATAAATAGGTGCTTGCTACTTGAAAGGCCAGTCACAAAGCCCCAGCAGCCCACTGAAGACAAGAGAGGGAAGAGAGAAGAAACATGTTTTTTTTTCTCTTCATTTTTTGCCTGATGAAAATAAAGGGTTGAGGCTCAAAGGAAGACACAGAGGCAGTGGGGGATAGGAGGTGACGAGAGAGCAGAGAGCCTCACAGACTGGTGGTGTCTGTGGGATGGGTTTTAATGAGGAGGAGAGGTGGAGGGTGGTTGAGTGGGTGAAAGGGGGCATGAGGGGGGGGGGGTTGCTCGTCAGACTGTGACACAGACGCTCAGAACATAACATCCTCCTGAGTGAACGATGCACTGACTTCCTCTCTCTGGGGCTGAGGAGGACGTGTGTGTATGTGTGTGTTTTTGGTTGCACGATCCTTGTGGGGACCAGAAGTCCTCACAAGGATAGTGTAAAACAATCAAAATGTGTCCGGAAAAGGGAAAAAGGCTATTTTAGGCTTAGAGGTTAGGTTTAGGGTTACAATTGGTGTTAGGGGTTAGGTTTAGAGTTAGGAGTTAGGGTTATGTTTAGGGGTTTGGGGTTAAGATTATGTTAAGGGTTAGGGGAAATAGGATTTTGAATGGGAATACATATTTTGGTCCCCACAAGAATAATAATAAAAAAAACATTTATGTGTGTGTGTGTGTGAGTTGGGCAGAGGAGGGGCAGAGGAGGGGCAGAGGAGGGGCAGAGGAGGGGCAGAGGGACAATCCTGAAAGCTGTCTCTTTTAAAAGGAACGAGACCGAATAACATTTGCATGTTGCCTTTGAAAGACCCCAAATAAATAGCCTGGAGGCCCGTTGAATCAGGAAGATGTAACTGGGATCTGATTGGTGGAGAATTAAGTGATCATACCACGCTGTGATCAATAAGTTGCAAGAGAGGACACAATACAAGGGGATTTCAAAGCTTTTAAGCTTCCTAACATGTTATGTTTCATCATCTTGTGACTCAATCATATTCAACCTTGATTTTACGGCAGACTGTGAATATAATTTTCTGAATCTATTCTATATGGAATATGCATGTAGTATGAGGTCCATCTCATTGAAATATACAGAACAAAAATATAAAATGCAACATAGTAAAATCTCTCAAATTATTTTGAGTTACAGTTCAATTTTTTTTGTTTTTCAAATTATTTTTTACCTTTATTTAACTAGGCAAGTCAGTTAAGAACAAATTCTTATTTTCAATGATAGCCTAGGAACAGTGGGTTAACTGCCTTGTTCAGGGGCAGGACGACAGACTTTTACCTTGTAAGGAAATTAGTCAATTTAAATAAATGTATTTGGCCCTAATCTATGGATTTCACATGACTGGTCAGGGGCGCAGCCATAGGTGGGCCTGGGAGGGCATAGGCCCACCCACTGGGGCCCAGCCAATCAAAATACATTTTCACCCACAAAAGGGCTTTATTATAGACATAAATACTTCTCAGTTTCATCAGCTGTCTGGTTGGCTGGTCTCAGATGATCCCGCAGGTGAAGAAGCAGTATGTGGAGGTCCTGGGCTAGCACGGTTACAAATTCTCTAACATGATGTTGGAGCCAGCATATGGTAGACAAATGAACATTCAACTCTCAGCATGCCAATTGAACGCTCCCTCAAAACTTGAGACATCTGTGGCAGTGTACTGTGTGACAAAACGGCACAATTTTAGAGTGGTCTTTTATTGTCGCCGGCACAAGATGCACCTGTATAATGATCACGCTGTTTAATCAGCTTATTGATATGCCACACCTGTCAGGTGGATGGTAAAGGAGAAATATTCACTAACATGGATGTAAACAAATTTGTGCACACAATTTGAGAGAAAGAAGCTTTTTGTTCATATGAAACTTTTCTGGGATCTTTTATTTTAGCTCATGAAACATGGGACCAGCACTTGCTGCATTTATATTTTTGTTCAGTATAAATGCATATATAAATCATTTTGGTGGGCATATATAGTCACATCCTTATTTTTCAATTCAACACTATCCACCCCTAACACAGGTGTCAACTGTTTAGTAAATATAATTTAGTAAATGATAGACAAAGACAGTCACTGCTCAATGACATTTGACCTCTAAATATGGCTAAGTAGTGTAATGGGTGCAACTGGCAACAAAGGGCCTGGTTTAGTGACATTACCTTGCCCACAAGTGCCCATTAGTATATTACCACTGGCAAAATGGACTCCTTGTCAGAGAGGGCAGAATGTCTTCTCCCTAATAGAGGGACCTACACCCAAACAATGGCTAACACAGACACAGACCCAAGTCAAGTGCAGACAAGGCCAATTGTTCAAACTGGGCAGGCTAAAACAGGGTATCACCCGTGGAATGGATGATAGGTAGACTAAATGTTTTTTATTTTCTCATCGCCCAACTTCATCCAACACATTTGTCCAGTGTCTGAGATAGAATGGGCAATTATCTAGCACCCCGGGGGCTCTGCAATGCTGGCAACAGAAAAAAAGAAGGGGCAATTAAATAGTGTTTGCGTTATGCACAGAGAGAGGGAGAGGGACAGGGACAGGGAGAGAGAGAAAGCGAGAGAGGGAGAGTGAGGGGGAGAGAAAAAGAAGGGGAAAGAGAGGAGAGATGGAGAGAGAGCCAGCCAGAACCTTGCCAATTACATCTCCATGTGAAAGAAGGGATGAAGAGGAGAAGGGCCATTGCTTTAGGGCCCACACACTTCTCCTTCCCCTCCACCTCGCTGCCACCTCTCCTTACCTCCCTATTAGAGGCCCCTTCCCTTCTAGTCTCTGCTCTGTTTATTTCTCAAAGCTGTCTCTGAGTGTGTGGGGCCGTCTCTCCACTGCCTGAGCTCTAATGGGGAACACATAGGGATGACACACAGACATTCAAACAGGCATAGGCCAGGACAGCCGAAGCTGGCTGAGAGGTCCTCATTTGTGCCACAGGTGATTAACAATGTAGGCAGAAGTTGCCCGACTCCATATCTAAACAAAACCACAGGAAAATGAAAGGTGTCAACTTGTATGTTGTATGGTTACGGACAATTATTTGACAGATGTGCATAATAGACTACTGAGAAAGGCCCCAAATTGACTTATTGACGTACAATCTCTCTGTGGGACTATACAACGTAAAGTAAAACATGGCATTTAAATGTATTACACTGTTTACAGACAGGCCACACTGCACTGAATCATGATTTGGATGAATAGAACCCAATATGTCACTTTAAGTCATTTACAGATAGCTCTCGTTATTTACTGATAACATTGGTTTGCTGGCAACTTGTTTTCCCCAATTCAATTGCCCAGCTTGATTTAGTTTATGTATCAACTGAATTCAGTATGCTGCGGTAATTTCGAGGGTTTATACAGAACACGATGCTCTTTATTACTACAGTGACACTCTCATTATCCCCTAAAAGATTTAGTAGCTTTAGGAAGAGACAAGGACATCACCCAGAAAGCATGACCCCATGGCCCCATATGGGTATTTGGTGAGCAAGGTGGGAAAGGTCAAACATTACAGAGTGGCTTAATGACTGTATAAGCCCTTGTCTGTCCTGTTTCTCTTCGACCCAGACAAGACCATTCGTGGAGAGCCATGTTCGATTCCCCGACTGACCTGCCTGTGGTGCAGCTGGTGAGGGGTCAACTAAGGGGACAGCCTGAGGGGGTGAAGCAGGAATACTTGGGCCCACCAGGACCACATCCCCATACCTGGCCCCAGCAGCACCGGCCCTACCTCTACCCTCCTCACCCTGCCTGTCCAACCCGGCCTGCCCGCCCTCCATGCCCATACCTGGGGGCCTACTACACAGAGCAGCAGCCTCCAGCCTGGTATCAACCACACAACACATGGGAGGTATGGACAACCTTCTTGTTCAATTTCTCACATGGGGGATATACAACTCTTTACCTTCAGTTGAAGTCAGAAGTTAACATGCACTTAGGTTGGAGTCATTAAAACTCGTCTTTCAACCACTCCAGAAATGTCTTGTTAACAAACTATAGTTTTGGCAAGTCGGTTAGGACATCTACTTTGTGCATAACACAAGTAATTTGTCCAACATCGGTTTACAGACAGATTGTTTCACTTTTAATTCACTGTATCACAATTCCAGTGAGTCAGAAGTTTACATACACTAAGTTGACTGTGCCTTTAAACAGCTTGGAAAATTCCAGAAAAAGATGTCATGGCTTTAGAAGCTTCTGATAGGCTAATTTACATAATTTGTGTCATGTGTACCTGTGGATGTATGTCAAGGCCTACCTTCAAACTCAGTGCCTCTTTGCTTGACATCATGGGAAAATTCACATCAGCCAAGACCTCAGAAAATGAATTGTAGACCTCCACAAGTCTGGTTCATCCTTGGGAGCAATTTCCAAATGCCTGAAGGTTCCACGCTCATCTGTACAAACAATAGTATGCAGGTATAAACACCATGGGACCACGGAGCCGTCATACCACTCAAGAAGGAGGGGCGTTCTGCCTCCTAGAGATGAATGTACTTTGGTGCGAAAAGTGCAAATCAATCCCAGTACAACAGCAAAGAAACTTGTGAAGATGCTGGAGGAAACAGGTACAGAAGTATCTATATCCACAGTAAAACGAGTACTATATCGACATAACCTGAAAGGCCGCTCAGCAATGAAGAAGCCACTGCTCCAAAACCGCCATAAAAAAGACAGACTACGGTTTGCAACTGCATATGGTCTGATGAAACCAAAACAGAACTGTTTGGCCATAATGACCATCATTATGTTTGGAGGAAAAAGGGGCAGTCTTGCAAGCCGAAGAACACCATCCCAAACGTGAAGCATGGGGGTGGCAGCATCATGTTGTGGGGGTGCTTTGCTGCAGGAGGGACTGGTGCACTTCACAAAATAGATGGCAACATGAGGAGGGAAAATTATGTGGATATATTGAAGCAACATCTCTTGACATCAGTCAGGAAGTTAAAGCTTGGTCGCAAATGGGTCTTCCAAATGGACAATGACCCCAAGCATACTTCCAAAGTTGTGGCAAAATGGCTTAAGGACAACAAAGTCAAGGTATTGAAGTGGCCATCACAACACCCTGACCTCAATCCAATAGACATTTTGTGCGCAGAACTGAAAAAGCATGTGTGAGCAAGGAGGCCTACAAACCTGACTCAGTTACACCAGCTCTGTCTGGAGGAATGGGCCAAAATTCACCCAACTTATTGTGGGAAGCTTGTGGAAGGCTACCAGACACGTTTGACCCAAGTTAAACAATTTAAAGGCAATGCTAACAAATACTAATTGAGTGTATGTAAACCTCTGACCCACTAGGAATGTGATGAAAGAAATAAAAGCTGAAATAAATTATTCTCTCTATTATTATTCTGACATTTCACATTCTTAAAATAAAGTGGTGATCCTAACTGACCTAAGACAGGAAATTTTTACTGGGATTAAATGTCAGGAATTGTGAAAAACTGAGTTGAAATGTATTTGGCTAAGGTGTATGTAAACTTCCGTCTTCAACTGTATGTGCAGCCTATGTGTTTGATTGACAAATCTACTGTATATTGTAAAGGAGTGGTCACCAACCTTTTCTGAGTCAAGATCACTTTCTGAGTCAATATAACTTGCCGGGATCTACTACTCCATTTTTTTAACATGACTTAAAAAACATAAGCCTATGCAACAGTACCAGTTAAGAACAGTACTGTAGCAATGAAGTTCGTGCAGTAAGCTATAGGTCCAATACATTATCACTGTATACTGGCTTTGTTTCAAATGCCCTGCCAATGCATTGTTGTTCGGGACATTTTTTTAAATTATATTTCAAAATTTGAGGTTGGCTATATGATCACACCGGTAATAGATCGATCAGTTGTTGTATTACCCGTGAGGCACAGCTGAGTGAGAATACATTTAAATAATTAGCTTCTTGTTTGTACTTTACTGGGCTGAAGGTCCCTGCATCTGATGGTCAGTCTCAGTGGAGGGAGAGAGCAGCAGACTGACATGCTGACCACACCACTTGCGCGCGTTGCAAAATAAATGTGCACATATATGTTAATCAATCATTGCAACCCCACTGCTCACAAGCGTCTGCGTAGCCAGGCGCTAAAATAGGTTCTATTTGTGACGCTTCACGCGCTGCAAGTCCCTCCTCTCCCATCTCCTCATTGGTTTTTAGGAGCATACACCCACGTGGGTGATTGAAAGATGAACTAAGGTCTGCACTCCAGTCCAGTTGGTAGTGGTAATGCACCTTAAAGTTGGTTGCCAACTGCCATATAAAGTCCAAAGAAGAAGAAGCCTGAAGTAGGCGAGTACTAGAAACAAACTCGGTTTAACGCTACCCCTTTATCTGTGGATTAATTGTTGGAGTAGAGGACCTTGTGCATTTCAGGTAAAATAACAATCCTATGTTTATATCCCAGGACAAATTAGTTAGCAACAGCTAAATTGCTAGCTAGCTAAATTGCCATAAATGTTTAATGCTTTTCGACCTTGTCCCCAAATGAATATAGTTGGTTCAGAATTTGTTTTGATATTTCAACCTGCGCGTCCTGATCGCGTTTGGTGTGCGTGGACAAAATCAACATGCGAGAGGTCTGGTCAGCATGTGAGGGTCCGCCGCTCTCCTTTTCCTCTGCTGACACTGACCAAAAAGGGTCACCGTCTTCCAGCTGATGGCGAAATTTGAGTGGCACCGCTTTAATCCTGCCTCATGCACAAATACCTGTTGTTACTCCAATGAACAGAGAAAGTGAAATTCTTCACTATTAAAAAAACCCCAAGCTACTAATAATAACGGCGCAAACCTATCGATACACTTTCCTACTCATTCATTACAGTGCTGGTTGTTGTCTGAATGGAAGTAGGAAGAACATGCATTTTATGGCATATAAAAGTGTTGACAGTGTTGACAGACAACTTAAACATGAACTAACTCATAAAAACTAAAGCTCTTTGCTGTATTCGTTGGCAGTCTCTCTCTAGTCATGGTTTTAAACTTTTTGAAATCTCATGGTATCAACTTTGTTGTAGCTTTTTTTTAATGCCTGCTACTTCACTGCTGACACGGTAATCTCAGCCATCCAATTGGCCAACAGTTGGCCTAGTGCACTTGATTTGCTCTCCTGGCCTGCCAGGAAGTCAGAGTTTGTACCTTCAGACACATTTGAACATTTCTCCTACCCGGCGCACAGGGCAGCTGAATCGGGTACACCTACTGCCAACAGCGGGAGACAAAAAAAGAAAGAAAGATTGATGATTTATCGTTGGGTTTTATACAGAATGTTTGGCGATAGAATAGGAATGCCTTGGAGATCGACCAGTTCTGATCAACTGTTGTAAAGTATGGCTGTATCAATGAAGGCACACATCATTTTCATTCATAAATCAACAAGGTGAATGATGCTCATTGTTGATGATCCTGTCACATTCTGGAGCTCAATATGGCTAGGTAGGCAACTAGAGCTACTGAGGTGAGGCACCTAGCTCGGTTCAAGGGCAGTGTTGTTACTGTCCCTAGCCCGGTGGTGGTGGAATCTATATTTTGATTCAATTAGACACACCATATCAAACAAAACTTTGAAAGGAAAGCAATGGATGAGTGTGTTGTGTGAGACTTGGCTGAGTGTGTGTGTGTCTGTCCGTGCGTTCTGGCTGTCTCTGCTCTGCTATCAATACTTCATCTCATGATGTGTTTAAAAAGGCATGCCGATGTCAGCACATTTGAGCCAGGAACCACTCAAAAAGTCTCTTTGTGTTTCAAGGGTCCTTTCTCAGGAATTCTGTCCCACAGGATTTGGCCAGTGTTTTCCCTGAGAATAAGTCCTCCTCACAAAGTGCTGATGGACCACTGAGCCAAGACATGTCACTGGAATTATAGCTTTCAGGGTTAACATGTGTGTGCGTTTATTTTGGTTGTACTAACACTAAATCCGGTTTCTTTGGAGTTTTTTTTCCTCTCTATCCTCCCCTGGCTTCTAGCTATGCAACTGAGAGTTTATATTTCCAAGTTTGGGGATGTTGGGGCTATTGTCTATGAAGTAGAATAACTCCCAGCTCAGTTACAGTTGGCCAAGACAGGTTACCCAAAGTAAGAAATGAATCAGACTTGCAGCCGGTGTTGGGGAGAAGTCAGGGAAACTTCAAAGCAGCAGTTCTGTTTTCTCTGGTCTGCAGGAGGCCTTTCATGTGTTAAAGTGTGTCTGGTTCAGGGGAGCTAGGGCCTTACCTGCATCTCGGAGTGTGTGCCATTGAGTGTGTGTGTGAGCGAGAACGAGAAGGAGTGATAAAGAGTGTGTGCGTATACACCTGTGTATTTATTTGTGTGTGTACTCACACGTGTTTGCCTGTGTCTAAGAGGTACCAAGAGGGTCGATCCTATCAGAAGCAGGGTCTCCCCTATGGTTGCTGGGGGCATGGGGGATGGATGGATGGGAATCCAGCAGTGTGTATGTACAAGCAGCCCCTGCTGTGAGCCTGATTATGCCTGATGTTGACTGTCTCAGTGCAGGTGGAGGGGTTGGTGGGGGGCCCAAAGCTGACAGCCATATGGACCCCACTGAGGGGTTGGGTGTAGCAAAGGGGGAATTCAGAGATACAGGCAGTGATTGGGCCAGACCACCCATCTGGGCTGGCGCGGTGCCTGGGGGTGTCGTGCTGTGGCCCACTAGGCCTGCAGTCAGTCAGTATGAGGGAGTCTATCTATGTATCTACACACTCCCATCCAGACCCCATCTCTGCTGGGATGAATCCAAAGGAAGAGCGTAGGTAGGGTTTTAAAGTCCCACAACCAGGGCAGCTGTGGTTCAACAGAATAGCTTTTATAGTGTAGGCCTACACTCACTCTGAGCCTGCCTGGGAGACCTGAGGGCCAGTTGCAATTACTGTACAGTACTGTAGCATCTTTGAACTATACCTAGGCTACTCAGCTTTTTTTTTAGGTTTCTTGTCTACTGGCCAGAATACTGTGTCAGGGAAACAGTCCATCTACCATATGGAGAAACACTGTCGAGCAGATGTGGATTCCCCTGGTACACATGATTCTGATCCAATCCCTCTGAGTGGATAAAGGGAAAACAAAAAAATACTTAATGTCCTTTGTTTTATATGGAAGCTGGTGTTTGGAGGATATATCGGCACGGTTTGCCAATATAACGCTTTTTTTTCTCCATATGTGTTATTTCATAGTTTTGATGTCTTCACTATTATTCTACAATGTAGAAAATAGTAAAAAGAAAGAAAAACCCTGGAATGAGTAGGTGTGTCCAAACTTTTGACTGGTACTGTATATCTCATACTGTACTTCCCTCCCCAGATGGTGACTTTTTACACTTTTTCCATTTGCATGTAAAACATAAAAATGAATACATTCCAGTATTAATACTCCCTATACATTAAAGTAAAGGCCTTGTTTGACATTTGGAGATTTTCGGGTGTGATTCGTAACAGCATTTAAACGTAGTATTTTATGACCTGGGGGAAATCGAGTCACCTTTTTATTGAAGACACACACACACACACACACACACACACACACACACACACACACACACACACACACACACACACACACACACACACACACACACACACACACACACACACACACACACACACACACACACACACACACACACACACAGAGTCCCAGTCCTGAGCCCCCCCCCCCCCACACACACCTCTTCCTCCTAATAAAGTCATTGTATTATCCCTCCCTCTCTTCCTCCCTCCCACAGATGGGCTCTTGGCAGCCTAAGAGCCCTAGGCAGGGGCTTGGGACAGGACAGGGATGGCCTTCAGTGTGTCTGCCAACTCTCAGATCTCTGCCCCATCATCCACACACACACACACAGGGCCTACTGCACACTGGAACACTGGAATTCCTGGCCCCTATTATTAAGCGGCCCCCACATACTAGACGTTATAAGATTAATGCAGTGCATGTAGCAGGTGTCTGCCAAAATTCCTTCCCTATTTAAACCTCCCGGCCCATACCAGCGGTTAATCCTATTACGGCTAATTGAGTGAAGTCGTCAGTCTTTTTCAGTTAAACCAAGTTCAGCCACTAATAGGATTCAAAAGAAAAGGTACAATGGTACAATGCATGAAATAGAATAAGCAACCAGTTAGTCCAGTAGTGTGTGGCTGGAGCAGTGAGCAGCAAGTGGTGAGCAGTGGCTAGTAGGGCCTGAGGAGATCTGCCCCCCCTGCTGACCTGGGATCTGTTTTATAATCAGAGAGGGGTGAGGCCGGGGTCTCTGGAGGCTAGAGGTGCTGAGAGGGAGATCAGGACTCAGTGGTGGGAGGGTGTGGTGGCGGGTTTGAAGGGGTTATGGTAGTGAGGGGTGAGGGGTTTGAGGTGGGTGCTGTTGGTGGATGGTGACGTTCCTGTCTGATTATTGGATTGATCCTTATCCCACTGTGCTCATCAAAGGGACCACACAAGGGACAAATGCTCTATTATTTGTGTCATGTTCATGTACACGTGGACAATATGAACCTGGAGCCCATTTCATGCAGTTCATACTTTAGAGAAATAGGAATTGCTTGAGCAAAGCCCTTAACGTTTCTTAATTTCCCTAATAGTTCATGACAGAAGCAGAGTTGATCTCGATTTGTTCACACAACCAGGTCAAATGCATCAGTGGCCTCGTGAAAGACCCTAGCGTGATCTTATCTTGTCCTCCCTAGTCACCTATGACCTGCTCCTATCGAAAGAGGATGAGGATCGAGAGAAGAAACAACTCCCTCACACAGACCCACTGTGTCCTGTCATCATTTGGTGTAATTTAGCCCCCTCCCCCTTATCCCTTCAGCCCCATCTCCCCTCTCCGGCCACCAAGTGAACTAGGCCAAACTGGGACACACCTATTACCAGTGGCGTCAGGACAGACACTGCCCCAGGAACTAACCTTTGGAGAGGGGACAGGGACCAGTCTGAGACTGGTGTTAGCCAGTGGTGCTGGGCTACACAGACTCCCTTTGAAGAGGACAGCCATGGAGACCAGGCTAGCAGTGATACACAGTAGTTCCATGGGGTGAAATTAGAGACACGTCTGTCTGTTCATGACAGACAACTATTAGTCTCACTAGGTAGACAGGCTGTTGCCAGTGTGGCAGGTAGCTTGGCCAGTAACAGAAAGGTTGCTGGTTCGAATCCTCGCACCAGCAAGGTGGAAAATCTGCCGTTCTGCCCTTGGGCAAGGCAGTTAACCCCCACAATAACTGCTTCTCAGGCCCCGATGACGTGGATGCCGATTAAGGCAGCCCCCTGCACCTCTCTGATTCAGAGGGGTTGGGTTAAATACAGAAGACACATTTCAGTTTAATGCATTCAGTTGCTGACTAGGTATCTGACTAGGTATCTCCTTTCCCTAGGTCTGGGATTTCTGTCACGAGTCAACTAAGGGAGCATTTGGACTAGCTGACATCGAAAGAACACAACTTCTTAAAGTCCAATGGAGTGAGTCAAAAATAAATACAAATCCTAGTCTGGTTTTGGAGATGCAATGAACTTGAAAAAAAAAAAATTATTCATGACGAAGTATGACATATGCAAGATCTCATACTTAACTTGTACGCAACTAAATTCAATTTTACAATCCCTCAATAAAAAGGCAAACTGGTTTAACGACATCCTGAAATAATATAACAGGTTAAAAAGAATGTGACCTTTCACTAAGCACAGAAGACTGGCCCAACATAAAATTCACAACTCTCATTTTCTACAGTCTACTTAGAACAATCCCTTAAATCCCCTAAGTGTTTAAAGAGCTTACGGTCAAAAAAAACAACAGCAATTACCAAGCTAATTCAAATCCTCACACTAATATCATTGGTGGGTGCTGTACTGTGGACTCCTGTATATTTTATACATATTAATAAAAGTACATCATCTATCTATAGATTCGCCCCATGGAAACTTTACTTTCTTCACCCATCATCTCCAGACAAGGACATGACATCTCCGTATTCACGCTTTCAGATGGAGGGAGAGATAGAGTGGCCCGGCAGACAATAAAATACTGAGTTGCCGTCTTTTCCACCTAATCACATTGACACGGGTTGCTTAACAGATGACGGGCCCCTCTCCTCCGCCATGGCCTTCACCGCTCGGATAATATGTCCTTTTGTTTCTTGTATTTACATGGAGTCCTCTGTGGTGTTGAGGGTGTCTGACTTGACCTGCAGCAGGAAGAGGGGAGTCCATAGCATTGGATCCAAACACGATCAGTTACAGTACAATGTCAAATCGGTGCTTCTTGTTGGAGGTGGTTTCTCTAGCAAACGAGATGTTATCTCAATGAGACTATCCTGTATAAATAAGGGTTTAATTCAATGAAAATGAAAGGGAGTCAGAAGACTGTCTCTCAGTGTTCGCAGTCCACTGGGGATATGCCTATTCCATTCTAGCTTGGTTCCAGTCTGATTTATATCTTGCAACAGAGTAGTTAGAGGAATCTTCTTTTTTTTGGGCCACATATTTCTGAAGTGCACAACCCACGTATTGTGAGGTTTAGTATCTACTATCCTACTTGGTAGGACAGACAGACGGACGGACAACAATGTCATTGACTATACTACCTATCTATACCATAAATCAAGTGTGGCCTTTCCAACAGGCTGTTAACTGGCTCAAACTGTGACAGAGCTCAGGGCGGTTAACCCATCATGCAGCTGTGGGAAATTAAAAGGAAAGAGCAAGCAAAGTCTACTGTGGAGAGCCATGTCGTTTTAGCTGGGTTTGACTTGTGGGAATCAAGGTTAGGGACAGAGAGTATCTTCAATGGCTGGTTGAAGCAGGAGTTGTGGGTTTGAATATGTTGCATAACAAACTAAATCACTTTGGATAAAAGTCTTTAAGTGCTAAAATGGTCATGAATGGTTACACACAGAGAGTTTATCCCTCCTGTCAGAGACATTTAAAGTTCAAATGGTATGTCTGCCCCCTGGTCTGTCCTCTGAATTAGAGAGAGTTTAAACCAGGGGTGGGCAAACTACGACAAGCGAGCCACACTAGATAGAAAGTACGTAGAAATTATAAATATACTACAAATATACTGCCCTTTTTCTGGCCCTTTTTCTGGTCTGCAAATTGATTTGGACCAAAACAAAATCAGGCCTGTGCTGAAACTTTTACCCACTCCTGAACTAAATTGTCAATTCCCCCGGTAACATCACCAACCACAACCACCCCCAGATAAGTGAGGGGGGAGAGGGGTATTGGTGTTGTGGAACCTACGAACCCTAAAGATTAAGAACGAGAACCCAAATGAAACAATGGGGGGCCAGGAGAAAAAGTAAAAGATTTTAAAAAAAATGTAAGAATTGGATTAATTGGCATAATGCAAGGTGGCTAGGCACAGGGAGGAAGAGTGCCAGTGTGAGTAGGCAGAATCTCCACCATCCTCAAAGTAAGATGGTCTGCACAATTAGCCGTGCGACCCTTGACCCCGGTCAGAATAATTAATGAATAACAGAGGGGATAAAGACAAAAGACGCGGAGCGGTTTGGGTGAGGAGCACGGGCGGCGTAATACATCAAAGCGGGCCGGTAATTGGCCCGGTGGCTTTCATTCTTTGCCCTATTTCTTTCAATTCATTGACTCAAAATAATGGGTTCAGGTTCATTATCAACAGGTCGTAAGCTCTGGGAGTGCAAAACTTTCAACAGTGTAGTGGTTAAGCTGTGCTGAGCTGGGCTGTGCCATGTTGATGGGTGAGTGCTAAGCTAGCTACCCCCCCCCCCAGACCTGACGACATTATTAGGCAACAACGCCCGGGGAAAAGCAAGGAGTTGTACAGATACAGAACCGAAGAGTCAGAGTGGCCATCATATTTTAAGAACAGTTTAAACCGGAAACAAACACCGCCACCATCAAGCGATAGCCATTATGCTGGAATACAATTGGTGTGGACAGGTAAGTCAGAAATGCTGTTTATAGCTGTGTTTTGTTTTAGTCACTCATTTCAAACTAAGATTAGAAATAATGTAGAATAAATAACAATAGTTATCAAATGGTACGAATATAATAATATAATATGGCATCACTCTTTGAGAATTACGGGAATTTGACCAAATCACAAATAACAGTTTCAATCGAGTACATGATTGGACCACGTGTATGCAAAGCTGTGACAATTGAATTAACTTTTAGATAAAGCAACTGTGTTGTACGCAAAGCCAGGAAAGGACCATCAAAGTTTAAGGAACTCTGACAACAAGATAAACATCCCTTGGTCAAGGCCCAACCACTTGGTCTACAGATAATCATGTCTGGCATGCTCTTTTCATGACCACTCGTCTTCTCCTGCAGTGTAGTTATCCTGTAGGGTGAGATGCATTGTTGAGTTAGGATAACAGCATGTGCACGTGAAAGCCTGGTGACGTCAGCAACGTTATGGCTACATGGTTACTGTAATATTATTATTACACTAATAGTCTAATGACCATGTAATACGCACATGGTCATAGAACAAGTAGAAGAGGAAGAGAGTTGTGCCATTTCGAGAACTGTATTTTCTTTAAAGGTGAAAGCTATAGTACAGGCTACAACCTGAGTGTTTAAAAGGTTTTTCTGAGCTTTCTTCCTCACACCGAGGTCACCTTTTACAGAAAACAACAAAAACAACCAAGAAAATATTTTGAGAGACATATCATGCAAAGAGAATCATTGATAGGGGTGGCAGCCTATCGGTTAATAAAAGCGTTGGGCCAGTAACCGAGAGGTCGCTGGTTCCAATCCCCGAGCCGACTAGGTGAAAAAATGTGTCAATGTGCCCTTGAGGACAACATCAGGTTCACATACTCTGTGTTGCCTGATGACAGACAGAGATGTGTATCTTGCAGTACCACCAGTGAGGGTTTAGTCACAATACACAACCTATACTGGTGTTACTATTCTGGTGCTAACCGTGGTGCTGAAAGAGCGTGTGTACGGTCGTACATTCCACACGGGGAAAACACCGAGTCCCATTCACCCATCCGTACTATCAGGTGTCTCTGACTGTGTTTGCAGATGGCATTCCGCGTCAAAGGGCACAATTCAGAAGGAGCTGAAACATCAGATGACGTGTAATTAGCCCATCTCACGCTACATACCGTGGCGGAGAGAAGAGTGTAGGAGAGTTTAACTCAATTGCCTTAACCCGAGTTTTTAGACAGAAGACACGTGATTGTTGTAATAAATCAAATAAAACACCTCAGCACTTGTTGTGGTTCGAATCGAACCTCTTACAACTCACGCTTCTTTCTTTGAATCTGTGCTGTATTTGCTGTTCAAAGGTTTCCATAGTACCATTACCTGGGTGTGCCATGTCAAGCAATTAATATCCTAATAAGTCTAAAGTCAGTCTTTTGGTCTGGAGGGCACCCCGCTGTGATGAAAAGACTGGTGCCGTGTCACATTAGCCTCACATAGGTGCTCGCTCTCTTTCTCTCTCTCTCTCTTTCCGTCTCTCTCCGCTGCACATCAGATCATAGTGATGCTGAGCCCGAAAAGAAAGGGGAGAGAGATGGAGGGAGAGAGGTGGGGGGGGTGATGGGGAGAAGTGGGAGGAAAAGGGGGAGAGAAGAGGTGGTGAGAAACATCTCAGGAATGTTCTGTGCTCTGGTAGTGCTGGAAGTTAACGCTGGGATTATTAGCCGTCCCTTGTAACATTAAAAAGACCAGGCTGAAACAACTGTTGGACCTATTTAAGGATTGCTATGTTACACCTTTAAAGGGTTTAGAGGCTTACTGCTGAGCTGACCCACACTGACATCACATGGAACACCATCTGAACTATCAGGGCAGTTTGTACTCAGGGTTCAGTGGGCTTGAGTGAAGTCAAAAAGGTCTCAGCTGTTATCCTATTGTGAGATTAAGATTAAAGATCAACGTCCGATAATCGATTGTTTTTGCCCTGTAATTGTTTTTGTTATCGACCAATAGCTATAGTATAGATCAGGGATGGCCAACGTTGATGGGGTTGGGGGCCACCAAAAAAATTGGAACTCTGCATACCCCCATCGATGCAGGAATAATACTAAGTTTTAGAGTTAAATACTTGCAATTCTACACATTTCGCCTTGGGGCAGAGAGAGGATTTTCCAGTTTTGGAGCAATTGGGTGGAGAGAAATGTTTGGTAATTCGACCAAATTTAGACAGCTGGATGTTAGACTAATTTGCCAATCTGTCACGCCCTGGCCATAGAGAGGCTTTTTATTCTCTATTTTGGTTAGGCCAGGGTGTGACTAGGGTGGGCATTATATGTTCTTCTTTCTATGTTTTTGTATTTCTTTGTTTTTGGCCGGGTATGGTTCTCAATCAGGGACAGCTGTCTGTCGTTGTCTCTGATTGAGAACCATACTTAGGTAGCTCTTGCCCACATGGGTTTTGTGGGTAGTTGCTTTCTGTTTCTGTGTCTGCGCCAGACAGAACTGTTTTGGTTGTTCTCTTTGTTGTTTTGTCATTCAGTGTTATGTTCTATTAAATAATGATGAACAAGGGTAAAAAAACAACTAAAATAAAAAAATAAAAAAATAATGATGAACACGTACAACGCTGCACCTTGGTCCTCACCTTCTTCCACCAACAGCCGTTACACAATCTAAACTAATTTATCTGACATGGGCTAAATGAGTGACTGTCAGTGACACAGAAAAACTGCTGATGCACAACCACATTTAGAAATTACACCCTGTGTATTCTAGTATTCTAACTCTCAACCGTAAGTTGAGACCCCCAACAGTTTTTACATTTGTTTTTAGGAAATTGATCCTCGGGACGCCAGTATATTGTGCTGGTATAGATTGTGCTAGCCTACACCTGCTACTGTACGCATACAAATCAAAGTAGATCAGTTGGTCATGAGAGGGTTTTAGAAGCGAGGAAAACTTAAAAAGAGAAAAGGCTTCTCCTCTACACGCAGACAGGCTAAGAATACAGCTGATTCGCCGAGATGAGAAACGGACCTTATCTGATGTCCAACAAATCATTGTATATTTCCTCCGTGACTATCTTGGCGCTCGATCTTGGATCAGGTCCTAAAGAGATAGGACTGGGACGGGGAATGGAGACCTACGACAGGACATGGGGAGACAAGGCCCCTCTTTGACAGACTGGCCAAGGGAGGCTGGCACAGTGGTGTACTTTGTACTCCTCGCTCTGGGGGCCTCGTCTTCGTCAATATCAAATTAAACTCAGGCTGAGATGATTAATCAATTAAGAAAAAAGGGGGGCCCATTGATCCAATTTAAAGCAGACTGGCCTGGACAATTAATTATTGTTCTATAAAGAAATTATTGAATATTAAAATCTATTTGATTAAGTTATAACAGTACTGTTATGAACTATAGTAGAGTACTTTGGGGATAGTTCATGGTTCATTACATCCCCCTGTCTGTTGTCAGTGGAAAAAATACATTTCCATGCCGAGTTGTAAGTATTTGTAGAACTTTAATAGATAGTAGAGTACAATTAAAGCCAGTAAAACAAACAGAATTCAGAGGTCAATTACAGCGCCTTCAGAAAGTATTCATACCCCTTGACTTATTTCACATTTTGTTGTGTTCCAGCCTTAATTCAAACTGGATTAAAAATATTTATTTTCTCACCCATCTACACACAATACCCCATAATGACAAAGTAAAACATGTTTTAGACATGAGTCAATACTTTGTAGGATTTTGCCTGTGCTTAGATGCATTCCATTTATTTTGTATCCTGAAAAACTCCACAGTCCTTAACGATTACAAGCATACCCATAACATGATGCAGCCACCACTATGCTTTAAAATATGGAGAGTGGTATTCAATAATGTGTTCTGTTGGATTTGCCCCAAACATAAGACTTTGTATTTAGGTCAAAAGGTTAATTGGTTTGCCACATTTTTGCAGTATTACTTTAGTGCCTTGTTGCAAACAGGATGCATGTTTTGGAATATTTATATCCTGCACTCTGTCAATTAAGTTAATATTGTAGAGTAACTACAATGTTGTTGATCCATCCTCAGTTCTCTCCCACCACAGACATTAAACTCTGTAACTGTTTTAAAGTCACCATTGGACTCATGGTGAATTCCCTGAGCTGTTTCCTTCCTCTCCGGCAACTGAGTTGGGAAGTATCTTTGTATTGACTGGGTGTATTGATACACCATCCAAAGTGTAATTAATAACTTCACCATGTTGAAAGGAATGTTCAATGTCTACTTTTTTTTATTTTTGCCCATCTACCAATAGGTGCCTGTCTTTGTGAGGCATTGGAAAACCTCCCTGGTCTTTGTGGTTGAATCTGTGTTTGACATTCACTGCTCTTCTGAGGGACCTTACAGATAATTGTATGTGTGTGTTACGTTTGTTGAAAGATTGATTGCACCAAGGTGCAGCATGGTAGGCGTACATTTTTTCTTTATTTAAAATGAACACCAAAAAAATAAATAATACAAAACGACTGTAAAGTTCTGCAGGCTATACAGCAACTAACAAAATCAAGATCCCACAATCTAAGGTGGGAAAAGGGCTGCCTAAGTATGATCCCCAATCAGAGACAACGATAAACAGCTGCCTCTGATTGGGAACCATACTAGGCCAACAAAGAAATAGAAACATAGATTTGCCCACCCAAGTCACACCCTCACCTAACCAAATAGAGAATAAACAAGGCTCTCTAAGGTCAGGGCGTGACAGTGTGGGGTACAGAGATGAGGTAGTCATTCAAAAATCATGTTAAACACTATTATTGCACAAAGAGTCCATGCAACTTATTACGTGACTTTTGAAGCAAATTTACATTCCTGAATTTATTTAGGCTTTCCATAACAACTCAATCGACTCAAGACATTTCAGCTTTTAATATTATATTAATGGGTAAAAATGTGTAAAAACCTAATTCCAATTTGACATTATGGGGTATTGTGTGAAGGCTAGTGACAAAAAAACTACATTTAATAAATTCCACACAACAAAATGTGGAAAAAGTCAAGGGGTGTGAATACTGTACTTTCTGAAGGCATATGGGTTACTAAGAGTGTGACACATAACAACAAATCCCCAGGGCAAAAGGATTGTGATGATCTTGTAAAATGTATATCCAGTCATTATTCCCTTGGGTAAGACCAAAAAAAAAAGAAAAGAAATTTTGTCACAGTATTTGTCAAAATGACACATGGCATGTAATCAGAATTAACAAGGCTAATAGAAGTGTATAAAAGTGACTGTGACGCATGATTATGTGTCAACAACATTTAGCTGGGCTATGCAATGCGAGTGTTGAGATTTATGTGCTGCTGTGTGTGTCGGGAATGTGGAGTTGATAAGAGGACTTATTGGCCTTTTGTATGTTCAATTTTTTCACAGTATCTGAGTAAACATCCAAACAGTGTCTTGTGAGCCTAACCACAATAACGATTTAAATGTACGATATTTTCTCAAATCCTCATGTCTTTACAATGTTTGTGGGTTTCCCCCTTGCTTCTACAACACAGTAACCACCTCGCAACAAGACAGGGTACAGGGTGCCCATCTACTCTACTTCCTCCCCCCTATCCTTCACCGCTTTCACTGGCTCACCGGTAGCTTCTAACCTCAGCCTGGGTGCCTCTGGGTAGCACAGATCCCCTCCTGTGTGCGCGTGCGCTCTGTCTCCCTCTCCCCCTCTAAACATCCAACTGTGCCATGACAGGGGACCAAAGACACTCAGGACAAAAGCGCCTTTGTCCGCCACACACAAACCACATATTATTTGTTCCTGTAAGGTCAAAGTTGATCAAATGTTCTGCTTAGTTCTCATTAAACAGCTATTGCATTATTTAATTTCCCACAATCAGATTAGGGGGGGGGGGGCGTAATGAATATATCGAGTGAAAGGTTTTGAACGGTGGCTTGCAGATTTAGCCCAGATATATATTTAATGTGCACTTTCAAAAGTTTGGAGGAGGATTTTACTCCAGGGAGATCCAAAAGGTCAGTTGGGGGAGGAGGTAAGGCAGGGATGCGACCATCGCTTTTTTTCCCATCTCCAGTCTCCACCTTATAAGCCAGGCAGGGCTGCTTTTAGTAACTCTGAATGGAATATTATTCACAAGGCGCAGTAAATATCACCCTGGTTGAAATGAAACCATTTTTTTGTGAGCTGTCAGCTTTTCTCCCTCAGTCACAGAGTAGATGATAAATCAAAACAATAGGAAAGCAGCTTGAGCTTCCCAGAATCAGACAGCCATGACAGGTCAGCTAATAGTTCACTCTCATTTCATCTACCCTGACATTTGGTGTAAAATGGACCAATTGCTTTCCATTCTCTTACCTCTATCAGATCGTTTTCTGCTCTGAGCGGAAGCTCGCTGTTTTCCTAATTGTTCCTGAAATAAGACAGACCAGCCAGGGTTGGTTAAAACCTATTGCATTAAATGTGCACTGGTTGTGTTCAGCCTGACAATCAGCGTAACAATGTAAACAATGTTGTGTTGCTACCATGCTGTGTTGTCATGTGTTGCTGCCATGCTGTGTTGTTGTCTTTAGGTCTCTCTTTGTGTAGTGTTCTGGTGTCTCTCTTGTCGTGATTCTGTGTTATGTCATACATTTTCTTTTCATCCCACAGTAGGCCTTTTGCCTCTTGGTAGGCCGTCATCGTGAATAAGACATTGTTTTTAACTGACCTGCATAATTAAATAAAAAATGAAAAAAAGAGCATAAAATGCTTGACTCTTAGCGTGGTAAAATATTACATCAAGTAGAACAATAAAATGGTGGTGGTTACAATGAGACATAGTATTGCATTTTTTTACCCCTTCAAATTCAATCAATTTGTGAAAATAGATTTTGTCAATGGAGAGGCCATCAGTGAAAATATCATTGCGTTATGTATACAGTACTACAATGATAGTATTCAGTCTGCTTTTGACATGCATTCTTTTCAGACTACTGCTTTGCTATCGGAACATCTACTTAAGAAAATATACAATATATCATACAGCAGTGGAGGCTGGTACGAGGAGCTATAGGAGGATTGGGCTCAGTGTAATACCTGGATTGGAATGAATGGCAAGGCATCAATGGAGTTTGCATATGTTTGATCAGTTTGATACCTTTCCATTGATCCATTCCAGCCATTACAATGAACCCATCTTCCTATAGCTCATCACACCGGCCTACTCTGTTATACAAGTATATTTCTTGGAAGTGAAAAAAAACTTGAGTACATTTGTTCCATGAAATTGTGCTCTGCTCGAGTTACGGTATCGACATCTCTTTCCTGAGTGCATATCTTAGGACCTCAATGTTATAGAAGTGACCTCTTTGTACTCCCCTTCCCTCTCTGCCAAAACACAGATTAAAGTAGCCTGCAACGCCACTTCTCCTAATCTCACCCAGAGGATGACAATAAAGAGGATCCATTTAGTCCCAGACGAGTGGTCAACCCAGTGCTCAGCCAAGGTTAGGGACAAAGATGCCCCCTAAAACTGCAGACACAGACACAGCAGTTTACCCATAAGCCACTGCTCTGTGGCGCTGGGCAGCTTTGTGTCTGAGGGTCAGTGGAGGAGTCATGTGGCAGGAGATGGCCATTTGGTGATTCAGGGGGAGGTGAGGGTTTCGTCAGTACCACCAGGGAGGTTTATGCTTCAGAAGTGTCACACTATTACCTCCTGAAGTTAAAGCTGTTCGTGCTTGAGTAATGACAAGAACAACTATAGCCATTTGATGGTAGCCTAGTGGGTAAGAGTGTTGGGCCAGTAACCGAAAGGGCGCTGGTTCGAATCCCCGAGCTGACTAGGTGAAACATCTGCCAATGTGCTCCTGAGCAAGGTACTTAATCCAAATTGCTCCTGTAAGTCGCTCTGAATAAGAGTGTCTGCTAAATGACTGAATTGTAAAGGTAAAATGTTCCGTGACAAGAGGGACACTGAGGGGACATTCTGAGCCCTCAAATTGTGTTGATGCATTCTGTAGTTGATGTTGATCCCGCTTCTCTAATCAGTAACATTTTATTTGGATAGTTTGTAAAGTATCTACAGATGGACTATCAGTAACATGTCAAAGTCTGTCTGTAGTTCATCTACAGGTGTTCAACAAACCATTTGTCGACTATCAGCAGCATTTTAACAGCAGGTCTTTGGCCTTTCAGTAGCATCTCAACAGTATATCTTATCATTTTCAAAAACGATAGTGAATATAAAAACACCTGAAAACCCCATTCACAACTCATGTACAGGGCCTTTATGTCTGTCTGTGAGGAGAACAAAGATGTTTTATTTTTATCAAGACACGAGGAGTGTGCATGACAAGGTGGAGCGCACCTGATTGGTAGGGCTAAGCATGAAGTCATTGAAAATGGTGAAAAACATCTATTACATTCCCATTAACGTGAGATATGGAAATCATGGTTAACATAGCTATTAGGTGATCAATTTTAATCTGATTAATATTGGAAGGCAAAATATTGTGGTTGTCCAACGTTGCGATATGGACGCATGGTTCATTTTCATAAATTACGAACCTTTAGCATTAACTATTCAAAATGGACATGAAACATGAAATTATGGCTGAGGTACATTTGTTGGAAGTAATGTGCATTACAAACCAGAAACATCTCTTCTCTTCTCTCACTTCTCGCCCTCTGTTACTTCTGTCCCAAGGCTGTGTTACTCCCGCCCCATCGACAGCTACAAAAGTAACGGTGCAGTTGTTCTGTTCTCTGTCTATATAAAGGCACAAGGCGAGACCCAGATGCAGACACAGGAGGCAGACGGTTAAAGTCCAAGATGTTTATTAACAATTCAAAAGGGTAGGCAAGAGAATGGTCGTGGAAAGGCAAAAGGTCAAAACCAGTTCAGAGTTCCAGATGTACAGGATGATCAGGCAGATTCGAGGTCAGGGCAGGCAGGATGATCAGGCAGATTCGAGGTCAGGGCAGGCAGGATGATCAGGCAGGCTCGAGGTCAGGGCAGGCAGGATGATCAGGCAGATTCGAGGTCAGGGCAGGCAGGATGATCAGGCAGGCTCGAGGTCAGGGCAGGCAGGATGATCAGGCAGATTCGAGGTCAGGGCAGGCAGGATGATCAGGCAGATGATCAGGCAGGCTCGAGGTCAGGGCAGGCAGGATGATGATCAGGCAGGGCTGCTCAGGCGGCAGGCTCGAGGTCAGGGCAGGCAGGATGATCAGGCAGGCTCGAGGTCAGGGCAGGCAGGATGATCAGGCAGGCTCGAGGTCAGGGCAGGCAGGATGATCAGGCAGGCTCGAGGTCAGGGCAGGCAGGATGATCAGGCAGGCGGGAAAGTAGTCCAGAGAAACGGGCAAAGGTCAAAACCAGGAGGACTAGTAAAGAGAAAAGAAAAGCAGGAGGACTAGTAAAGAGAAAAGAAAACCAGGAGGACTAGTAAAAAGAAAAGAAAAGCAGGAGCACGGGAAAAAACACGCTGGTTGACTTGAACATACAAGACGAATTGGCACAGAGAGACAGGAAACACAGGGATAAATATACCAGGGAGAATAAGCGACACCTGGAGGGGGTGGAGACAATCACAAGGACAGGTGAAACAGACTAGGGCGTGACAGTCTATTTAATTTAAACTCATAGAAATGAAATTACAGCTGCTAATGGTAGAGGACATATATAAGTTGTCATAAAATAAGGTGTTTCTAGCTCTATCGATCACTGAGTAATGATGAAAGTGTTATTTTTGGCCCGGTTCTCCCCTACTATAGCAGCTCATTACCCTAGTTCAAGACAAGCGTATCACAGGGAGATCCATACAGGCACGCCTCTCATTGGCGCTGTTAGGTTCTCAGGAAAATTGGCATACCTTCCAAATTTCCAAACTACCTTCTAATCTCAGTCATTTAAACTGAAGCAAAGAGAAGGAAGAAGGGAGGGAGGAAGATGAACCTAGATGCCTTAGCTCTCAGGTGTCCATGTGAACAGCCTCTTGTCATCCATGACAGGGACGGACCGGCCTAATTGATTTAAGGGCGAAAATCACATTACTCCATTTCACTGTAATTACATCTCCTGCGAAATGACTAAAGAAGAACGGTCTCGTTCATCTCCCCTCTTCACCCTAAGAACCTATTAGGAGTGTATGACATTGTTTGTAACATTGCTGCTCCTCTTCTTCAAAAGGCTTGATTCGTGTGAGTGTGCTTGTGTATGAGCATGTGTGTGTGTGTGTGTGTGTGTGTGTGTGTGTGTGTGTGTGTGTGTGCATGTGTGTCTGTGTGGATGGTACTGTTAGTTAGCCAAAGGGTCATTCAGTGTTTGATGACCTCTTTAGGCTATGGATGATTAAAACAGAACTGAAAGATATGCGTTGGACAAAAGATATTGCCACCAATTAGCTAATTATAGGTTTATCTAGAATTAAAAATCTACCTCCCTTAAAATGTTATATTGCATTCGAGAAATGCAATGACATTCCTAATTCACTCATATCAAAGTTTACAATATCTATTGCATGCTGTCGGATTTTGCATGTTGTACAATAGATATTGTGATTGGTATGGACAAGCAAGTCTTTATTAAAACCAATCAACATTATATCCATCTACACAGTAGACATCTCTCTATTCCCAGTAGGCTACGGTACATGCGCATTGTAAAGAAACGTACGAATACAAGGTCAACATTTCCAATACAGGCACATCACAGGGAGATCCTCCTATCCTCCTACTCCTATACCAACATCAAGCTCAAGGTAACAGTTAGGCACACATATAACACTGACGTTAAAGTGGCTGTAATATTTAATTTCTATATGAATCATTAAAGGGAGGTGCAGCGGCTATTATGCATTCCTTTTCTAGCAGGATAAAACAGCCCTTAGATGTGGGAGCAGGACTTTGAAGTCTTGTCTCAGAAGCAGGCCAACTCTTACAGGAAGTACCTTGCTCATGTTTTAAATATATCTGCTGTGGTGTGTGGGACTAACAAAGGTGAGCATTCTGGATGGGCCCCAAGATGAATGGAAAATGGCCAACCAGGAATTTTGGCAGTGGCGAAAATAGACGTCGGCATAAGGGGTCATACAAAGATACATACACAGACACACACACGCACGCACGCACGCACAGACACACACACAGACACACACACACACACACACACACACACACACACACACACACACACACACACACACACACACACACACACACACACACACACACACACACACACACACACACACACACACACACACACACACACACACACAGAGAGAGAGAGAGAGCTGAACAAGCACTTGTCTGAGAACTCCAACTTCCTTCCCAGCTGAGAACTTCCTGTCCACTAAATGCAGAACAAAATGATACTAAAACATTTGCTAAAGTGTCACTTCAATTCGACTGCTCATTTACTCAGATAATTAAAACTGTCAGTTAACACAATGACTCCACTAAGGCCAGTAGCCTAACGGTATCAGTTTAAGGATTTCCCACAATAATAAAATCATGAACCATTCAGGCCCAGAAACATGTGTGTTTATTTACGTCACAAACAAGCCTCCCATCAGAAAACGAATTCACAACAACATGCTTCTTTACGACACTGCGAGACATGGCCACGATTGAGCATTTAAGTGTCAAGTTAAGCATGCACTCCAAAGACCATGTGCTTGCTATCTGCTTCATTGTAATGGCATCTGAACCCTTATTGCTGTACTTAAATTCAGCTCTGATACGTTTACTTAACTGTGTCTAAAGTTAGTAGGGCGTTCAATCATCACACATATTGATACAGCTGACATCGACTGAAGTAGTGAGAATTAAGCTATACTGGCAAACAGACACAACACAATGTTTTTGCAGAATATTTGGGTGAGAAAGCATTAAAAAAAATACCATCAGTCTCATTCCTGAAATATGGTTCCCTAATGTAAGAATCCATTTCCCAGACCAGGTGTTTGTTGGCTTGGACATTTCGATGAACGTTTTGGCATTATCTGATGCTACAGGATCAAGAGGTTGAGTCACACAAGCTTCCACTTTGCTGTCCTCAGTACTTCTGGTACAGAGAGGTTCTGGTAAGCACAATGCCTTCTGAATGCCCAGTGAGACCTGTGTGTGTTTGTGTGTGTGTGTAGTAAAGGGATTCCTGGGGAAGTGAGTGTCAGTGAGATAACCTGGGAGGAATGTGCTAATCAGAGCTGAAAGGGTTTCAGGCAGGAAAGTGTGGCAAGTCAGAGGCAGGAACACAGAACTATCCCCCCCTGCCTGCTTCAGACCAACTGCCATCTGTATTTCTGCCACAGTCAGGCCTTTTCCAAACCAATGTTAGGGTTTGCAATGAGTGCTTGGCTCACGCACGCACGCCCACACACACTTAAAGGAAGTGGACCTGCTCTCCAAAAAGCTGATGTGTCATACCTTCCTTTCCTGGAACGACATACGTTAGTTTCAGCAAAGCTCAGGAAGCGCACATGGCAGCTCCACTCTTCTTCTCCTTTTTCTGTTTCTGGGATCCTGACAGACAGGCAGTACGGTAGTGCTTCTTCTTCTGTTGCCTGAGTCGTCTCTGTAGGCGGAGGCCGTCACTCTCGGAGCCATGAGTCGATCCTGTGTGGTCAAAGTGATCACTCTGACTGAGATCCAGATACTGCCGGTAGGTGACAACAGCAGGCAGAGGAGAGAGGGAAAGATGGGGATAAATAGGGAAAGAGAGAGGGAGAAAAATGGGGAGGGGTGGGTGTCTGCAGTCTCACCCAGGATACTGCATGTATATGGAGGTACTCGCAGATCTTGTGCTTGGATGCAAGTGAAAGTGTTTTGTTTGGTTGATGGGGTATCTATGTATGGTGGGTTATTGTAATGGCATTTTCTGTGTGACCTATATAATACTCACTTACTACTTAGACATGCACATACTACACACACAGTTCCATAAAGCATGATCTTCAAGACTGACATTCCAAAAAAGGGCAATTATACTCAGTGTGGAATTATCTCTCCTCCTATACAATCTCAGATGTGTGGTCACAGCTATTAACTGGTTAGCTGGCTCAGCAATATCCACAGAAACCATGTCTGAGAACATATCTGTCGTGTTCCATATACAGTGGGGAGAACAAGTATTTGATACACTGCTGATTTTGCAGGTTTTCCTACTTACAAAGCATGTAGAGGTGTGTAATTTTTATCATAGGTACACTTCAACTGTGAGAGACGGAATCTAAAACAAAAATCCAGAAAACCGCATTGTATGATTTTTAAGTAATTAATTTGCATTTTATTGCATGACATAAGTATTTGATCACCTACCAACCAGTAAGAATTCCGGCTCTTACAGACCTGTTAGTTTTTCTTTAAGAAGCCCTCCTGTTCTCCACTCATTACCTGTATTAACTGCACCTGTTTGAACTCGTTACCTGTGTAAAAGACACTCGCCGTGTTTGGAGGAAGAAGAAGGACGAGTACAACCCCAAGAACACCCCGAAACCTGAAGGATCTGGAGAATGTCCACATGGAGGAGTGGGCCAAAATCCCTGCTGCAGTGTGTGCAGACCTGGTCAAGAACTACAGGAAACGTATGATCTCTGTAATTGCAAACAAAGTTTTCTGTACCAAATATTAAGTTCTGCTTTTCTGATGTATCAAGTTCTTATGTCATGCAATAAAATGCTAATTAATTACTTAAAAATCATACAATTTGATTTTCTAGATTTTTGTTTTAGATTCCGTCTCTCACAGTTGAAGTGTACCTATGATAAAAATTACACACCTCTACATGCTTTGTAAGTAGGAAAACCTGCAAAATCAGCAGTGTATCAAATACTTGTTCTCCCCACTGTAGGTCTGTATCCATTTCTATATTTACACCACAGAAAGAGCATTACTGCATAGCATTAATGTAGTAGTATTACTTCACAATACTTAATGCTTTATAACACTAAAGGTTGGGATTCATAGTAGAAATTAATCCCAACAGTTACGTCCAGAATTGAAAAATCCTGTCCAAACTGTAATAAAAACCCAGTGTTTCATAATCCAGATTAGTCTGAAGTGAAACAAGAACTTGTGTAAAGGTGAAACTGAGTTAAACAATAGCTGGCTATCTAGAATAGTGAACACTAGTGAGCTCTGTGACATACAGAGGCGTCATCAAAGGCCATAGATCACTGTGCTACTGCAGGGCTTCACTGTCTGACTTCAAGGAGAACGCACATACCGAGGTAAATCAGTGCAACTTTGTCACAATTTAAAGTAGATTTGAGTATGGATATTATGTACAGCTCGTAGAGTACCTTTAAACGTTAAAAACATCAATTAACTTAATTTTATATTTTAAAGCTTTCTTAGTAACTTTTGCACGGCCTTACGTGATGTCGTTAGAATGTGAATGTTTTTTTTTACCAAGTTTCGTCTTGAAAATGTTTTTAGCCCAATTTTTTTATGACACTCTTCATCATAAAAGCTCATTTAATGGGAAGCCTGAATCTGTCCATACATTAGTGTTGTCTTGTTGACTTTGACATACTGCGCATCCCATTTAACTCTCATTTATCATAACCGACAGAACATTTCATAAACATGATGCACTTACTTTTTCAGTGCCATCACAGCTATGTCGTGTCAAATAATGTGATCTGTTATACAGGAGACAGACAGTAAGAGTCAGTCCGAGAGTGATCCATGGATCAGATCAGTAAGCTGTCTCTCTCTTCTCTGCCTGTGAGACATTCCTCGTTTTAGTGGCTTAAGCAGTGAAAACAAAGTTATGAAGTGGGCACAGCTGCCGTCCTAATAGGAGTCAAAGCTCTCATGGATATTCTCCCCACCAGCCATTAGAAAAACAAACGAAACAACAACAAATTTATGCTCTGATTCAATCATAAGCATTGGGAGTACAAAATATATCTGCCTCAGGCCTACAGTACATCTACAGTGCCAATGTTTGTTAGGCATACTGCTTGATGATGTATATGCTAATGGAATGATATGGAGAGCACTCAACTACGTATCTTGTACAGTGGGACAGAATAATGGCATGGGTCAAGTGCACAAACAAACCTGACTTTGGGTCATTTTGACATAGAAGAAAATAATTATACGCGATATCCAAACCAATAGGGTGTGTGGGTGTGGGAGCAGACGTGACAATATAGTCCCGACACGAACTTAAGGTTGCTACCTAGGCTGGCTGGTTGTTCGTTCTATCGGTTCAGGGTTCCAGAGACGTGACCCAGTCGTTAAGTCTTTCTGTTCTGTGTATATGGACGCGACCTAGTCGTTTGTTCTAAATATTCCATTGCCATACTGGCTGGCAAAGTTCTTATCCCTTGCTTGCTAGCCAACTACGGCTAACTGACCATCACGTCAAACAGCAAAGTAGCTGCATTTGCATTTGTTTAAGATGTTTTTTTTAGTGACATTTATTGGTGTACATTCATAACAATGAGCTAATGATGTGCGATTTCGCCTGGCATAGAAAATGTGCATACTCATTAGGACACTGTTGTTCAGAGAAGCTAGCCAACAACACAGCTAGCACAATCACTTCAAACTGATGCTGGAAAGACTGCAAACAAGCTGCATTTAGTTTTCTATTGAAATTTCATTGTATATATCCATAAAAATTATGCTAACTGATTCATTATTTCGACTGGCTGAGATAAACTGTCTGCTTGTCTGTCTCGTCCTGAGAGGTGCATTACTATGGGACAGCTGGAGATCGAATTTCAATATTCAAACAATGTCGCAGATGTTGGCAGAGACCGACAGCAAAGTTTGTACAAATCTCCGGTGTTGAAAGCCAAATGCTAGTCTAAAAGAAATGTAAGATAATGTCTAGATGTTTTTATAGAGGAGATCAAGTTTCTAAATTGCCTGGCTGGGCTGATGAGACAGTGGATTGCGCAGTGAGATGGAACAGAGTAAATAGGCATTTCAACGTCATTGCTTTGGCCACTGGTACCTTGTGGAATAGAAACCGTCTGGAATGCAATTTTAACCACAAAGCATCTAGGATTAGACCCAGCCGTTGTATAAATGATGATGCATTTACAAGACACTTCAACATTCTATGGCAGCCATGTTAGCTCCATATTTACATTACATGGGTAATATTCAAACAATGCTACGTAACTGATTTGCCTAGAATTAGAACAATATTCACAATTCTAAAAGTCGGCCTAACTCTTTAAATATATGACTCTGATCACGACAATCCACTGAATGACAGAAGGGACGTCACAATCAGTTCCAACAAGTGGAATAGAATAAACTCTTCCATTTTCAAGAGTGTCAAAGTAATATACAAACCTTTACATCGCCGATTCTCCAGGCAGATATCTTATTCTGTGCCTAGTCAAGTGTGTCTTGTCTTCATGCACAGCCCTGTCATTGTCGTGCCGCGCATTAGTGACAGAAGATACATTACTTGGTAGGAATCTAATTAGATGTCCCCTAACGACCTAATAGGCGTGTCTCCTGCTGCATGTACAGTAGAGAGAAGGCTATTAATCCAAGGACAACCTCTATCTCTTCAGACAACAAGCTGAGTGTAGTACGCTGGCAGGCTTTTCCATCCGCTGTGGAAAAATGTTGATTGAGTAACAAATGGCACCTTGTTTAGCCCTTAGTTGCCAGCGATGAGACTTGGTCTCTCTCTTCATTGGTGACAAGTTCAGTACTGTCGTGCGGGAGTCCATTCTAAGCAGGGCCAGTCATCTATGTGAGCTATGTGGACGACAGACGACAGCACCTGGTGTTGACCAAAAATCCTGTGCAAAATGTGCATCTGTGGTCAAATCAGGTGCTTCTATAGTACTTTTGTTTAGATTATTTGTAAAAAAAAAAAGTACAACCTCAAGATGTTGTTGCTAGTATTCGAGTAAAGGGTAGCAAGTGGTCACGGTTGTCTGCTGTGTTCTGGGCAAAAAAAAAAGGTCATTCTGAATGTTCCTGTATGATGACCAGGATTACAACTTCACAACTCTAGTACGTTGACCTGAGTTGCTTCTTCTCTGTATTGAATGAACGAGGAATGATTAGGAAAGCCAGAAGCTACTCCTAAAAGGAGACAAACGTTTACAGTCAGGAGTTCAATCAGCAAGGCAAATAGTTTCCAGTAAAGGCGTTAAATTCTCACTGGAATTCACTGATAGTAGAAATTAAAACCCAATTCATCCAGTGGACCTAATAATCAATCAACCAATTCTTCCCAAAATGCTGAGGCAACGGTAAACCAATTTAAAAAAACGACTACAATGATCTCTTTTATAGCCCTAGACAAGAGTAAAACATTTTTTAGACAAGAGGATAAACATAGGGTCACGATAGCTACAGTACTAAAATTAGCCCCCAGATATAGTCCATCTCGGGTTATTCTTGGAGTAATTGACATTAGACAATGAGAGACAATGAGCAGCCAAAGGAGGGGTCATGGTGCAAATGGCCCTCCAAAGTTATTTAAAAAAGAAGAACAAGAAAGAACCAATTGTGCTAGAGTCAACTACTAGACCCCCGAAGGAGATCGTAGAGAGTCCGGACTAGGGGTCGATCGTGATTGGCCGATAACTCCCAAACAGAAACAGGGCGGTCCCGTTGAATTAGTCGAGATATAGGCAAAAGCCATAGGCAGATATCCTGTTGGGATCAAACCCGGGGGTAATCTGATGAGACTCTGTTTGAAGTGATTATCATGGAGGGAAACTAAGGGATAGCCCGGCTTCTCGCCTAATTAGCAAATTTAGTGCAGAGCCTTAAGAAGTTTATAAAGACAGTGGCTGAGGACAGGAGGGGACAGTCCTCAACATATCAACTCATATCAACTCACCAGGATAGCCACCGGATAGCAGCAGCTTAACCGCAATCCTACTGCTACTTTGAGCTGTTCTACAACTAGCAGACCAGACCTGAAGACAGTCTCTCTCTCTCTGACCGTTGAGAATGCCACACTTAAGTGACTGTAGTTACTACAAGATGCGAGACGGAGCCCGAGTTTCCAATGTAAGGATTAATGTTTAGCAATAGCATCAGTATACATACATCAATGGAGTCGACTTGGACACTTTGTTGAGATATTCATACTTGGTTTAGTAAGTTGGTTGTAGTTGTATGGTGTGTGTATACATTTAGGGCATAGATATTTGAAGGATACTACATTGGGACATCTGCTCGTGCTCTACTTACTGTTACAACTTTTTACACTTATGGTAAATCATCTTCTTACTGACTGTTTAAGGTTGGATTTGTCCATGATTTGCTTGAGAAGTCAAGAGGACATGTCTTGTGTTCAGGGGTAAAACATGATTAAGATGATTAAGAACAATTTGACGAAACAGCTTCAACATGACTCACGACTTGCTACACTATCAATGCTCTCTCTGAGACTGCACTGAGCGGTGACTTTTATTTCTTATGTCTATCTTCATCACTGGAACGATTGCATACTAACACTAAACTCTGTTATCTGAGACGACATAGTAACCGTTGCCTGTTGTGTTACCCAATAACTGATCTTAGGTCTGTATGGAACAGGTCCAGAGCCACCTGGAGGGCTCTAAGTTCCACCTGCACCAGGCCCAGAGTCAGCAGGTCAAGCAGTACCTGACCCTGGGTTCCAAGCTGGCCGGGGGACAAGGGGGCCACCCTCACCCCACTGCGCAGGGAGGGCAGCTCCTGGGCACCGTTCCAGTGATGAGGAATGCTCACATGGCCCCCCTCAGTGATGGCAGCACCCCCAGCAGCCCCGTTACACTGCTGACCCTGGCATCCAACCACGACAGCGAGGTGAGTGAGCGTTTTGATTGATCTTTTCAACAACAGCAAGTGTTCATCTAGGTACCTTTGATATTTAGTTTTGGGATTCAATCAGTCCCGCTATTTGTTTGTTTTTATCTCAATGTCTTTGTTTAGTAGGTCCTTAAAGTGCCCAAAATAGTTAGGTGATTTAATCACACTATGCAGGTTTGATTACAGAGTCCTAAATCTCTTTTACCTGAGATACCAGCTGTGTAAACAACTCAGTTGTTCTCTAGTGACCTGCCCATTCTCTTTGAAATGCTCAGCAATAACTTCAGAGATTCAGTTCCTAATGAGAATCTCTGTTAAGGAGGATACTAGTTTGAAAACAAACATTTTGTTCCCGCCACGGCTGATCTCTTCCAGCATGGTGGTGAGGAAATGTCTGTTATTGGATTAGGATCCTAACTGTCCCACCCTCTGAATGATAGGTTTAGAGATGATGCAAAAAATAAATGTTACATTGAATTACAACGAGAGCATTTGCTCACCTATCGTTATTAATGACCTGTTGCTGGATACATAATGTATCTGAATTGAACTGAGGCTGGTACAATATGACTGTTTTCTTTTAGTTTCCAATGGATGAAGTTATTGATGACTTGATTAGCCTGGAGTCCGGCTTCAACGACGGGGGCTTGGATTGTATGGATCCCAGCATCATAATGCAAAACAATGTAAGTATGACTAATCATATTAACTATTATATCAGTCGCAAAAGTCGAGGGAAAAACACTTATTTGAATTGCAAAACGAAGGGAAGAAATGCTATCGACATGCAGGTGTTTCTGTCTATTGATTCTTGCTGACCTTATTCCTTGATCCAGACGTGATTCCCAGAAGATCCTTGATCTCCTTGACACTCATGAAGAAGCATATATTGGGTAGTTAAGTTCAGCTTTAAAGTTAAGTTGCTTAACTAACTTCTTTAATAAAGGACTTAAAAAGGGGAATATGAGGAACTACTTCCTCGGCCAAATGTTAACTTTCAGGCCTGACTTGCTTGGGAAAAAAGGAGCAGGCTTTGTGTGAGGTCATACTAAGTTCACCGATGAGTCAAAGTTCATTTCACCTGGGTTGAGGCTTAAAGCATTTCTCACATTTCTCAAGATGCCGAACAATACGGATTAATCCGCAAGTGGTGTCATTACATGGTAACTGATGACAGTGTGAGAATGATGTGTTAATTAGTATAAACACTAAGTCTGTGATTCTTACTTTCTTGCTGAAAGCCCGACATGGACACTGGTCACTACCAGGGAGTTTGGGAATGGTAGTCAAGAAGACAGAGGGAGAACGGCGAGACTATGCTAGATATCTACTACAACAAAAAAATATCTTGTTCAGACTAGGCATTCCATTAGAAAAATGCATGGATGGCAGCAGAGACAAGTGCTCCCAGTGCGAATTATATCTGGAGTTGAATTCCAAAAAAACAAAGACTCATTTGAGTAGCGATTATAGACACACCTGAACTCACCACAGAGGTATGTGGTACTAAAGGAAAATGGTGTTCCCACCTGCATTTCAAGAGAGAGGCATTGAGGAGAGGCCAACCAGACAGAGAGATTGAGATGAAGAGAGATAGAGATGAAGAGAGCTAGAGAAAGACAGAGGCAAGCAGGCAGCCAGGCACACAAACACACACATAGAAAAGGAGGGAAAAAACGAGGTGTAGAGAGTGAAGGGGGGGGGGTGTAGAGAGTGAAGATCAGAGCGACAGGGAGAAAAAGGGAGAGGAGAAGAGATTTAGAGCGAGGCAGTGAGGCATTGGATTGGGTTAATGCCTACACTCCCGATGGGCTTGTTCCGAAATGATAGCGCGCTTAAATGGATCAATTCATTCTAATTAGTCATACAGTACGATGCATCACGTCGTTTTGTCATGTCAACATATCCCAGGAACACAGATGGGAGCGGATTGAAGTGATTACGATGTGAGCAGTCGGGGGGACTGTTGCAATCTTTCATTTTGATAAGTATCCCCCCCCCTCTGTTAGAGATAATGACAGAGAGAAAGCCATCTACAGGCAAAGCAAACCAACTGCAAATATTGAAATGTCTACAGTTCCTTATTTTTCTCCCACTCCCTCCTTCCTGCCCTCCCATAACTTGACCTCTATTCTTATCCCTCTCTACACTATTCTAGGAATTGAATTTCACACATACACAGTGACAAATTGTCTTTACACAGCTTGTGGCATCTATGCCGGCTTTTGTAGGATTCCCAAAAATGCACAGCTCCCTAAGATGAGACATGCATCACTCTGCATTCCAACAGAGTTCCTAAAAGAGACCGTAGTTATCCCGCTTGTTCGGAAAATATATGCCTATTTTCTCACAGTGGACAAGCAGCGTAGAAAAACAGTTTGATATCTGTTTGGGCCGGTTATGACCCGCTTTCATCCAGTGGGGTGCTATTTTGAACACACAGACGCCTTTGTGTTCTGGGGCCCTTTCAAGCTGAGTAGCCATAGTGGCCACTGATATTGGTACTATTAGGCTAGTAAACAGGGACACGGAGCGAGGTCGTACCCCCAGAGAAGGACCTGAGAAGGCCTTAGGGGACACAAACAGGGCTGTGGTCAGGCAGCGCCCCTGGTGGGGAGACATGGAGGCCCCTAGCCTCTCCTGCTGGATCACACAAAGCAATGCCCTGAGGGCTGAGAAGTGACAGGACTGCCAACAGTGCTATGATTGCCCTCATCTGAAAGACTTACAAATTCCTGCCACCATTTCAATGCTTTCAACTGAGCCAAAGTCAATCTGCTTCCAAAAGTTGCAATGACTTAGTGAACCTGAGGTCCCCGAGTCTGAATGAGACGTTATCTCTCTGTGTCTGTGCGTCTGTGTTCAACCATTCCCTGACATCTTCCTCCTCTCCTTTTCTTCTCTCCAGGTGCTGAGCAGCAGCATGCTGGACATCTATGGGTGTGAACCAGGTATGACTACAGCCCCTCATGGCCGAATGACACCCACCTCACGCCCCACTAAGCTCACTACTGTAAAAAGGGAAGTCACAGGTACGAACACACATCATAGCACTAAAGATGATCATAATAATCAATGCATGATCACATCGAAAGAGGATAGAAGTGTGAAACTCAACCACATACTGTAGCATAAAAGCACAACACTAGGTGACACATTCCTGACAAGTCTAAATCATGTCAGTTACTGGCATCCATTTTGTTTTTAGGAATGAATAAGTTTAGCATTTTTTTAAGGTGCCCGACTACAGGAAACAAGAAAGAGTAATCCATTTAGTCATTTTTCTTCTTTAGCTGAGTAGAATTATGACAAAATGCTGTGTAGGCCCTCTTCTTCAACCCTGATGTGTACAGCGTTAATCCTACACAAACTATTCAACTTATTACTAAGTCAACTCAATAATTTGTCTGCTCTCAGCCGATTGTCATTGTGTATTCTATACAGCATCTACAACTTGTCAGTCAGTTTATTATAATGGAAGACCGTGCAGGTTCAACATGGATTTGTTTTGGATAAATTACGGATCGCTTCTATAGGGTGCATGTGTAGTAGCACAAGTTCACTGTCTAGCCGTATCAAGTCCAATGAAGAAGGATGCTGAAGGAAAACAAGACAAATATGTTTACATGTAACACATAGATTTTTCCCTTGAATGTGTAGTGTTTGGACTACAGTTGTGTCACTCACATCCCTAATTATCAATGGCCTCTGTCCATAGTCCGCGACACAAAGGACCTCTGAGAAATGTTTTATAAATGCCATGCATCGAGTAAAGCTAATTGATTTAGGAAATAGAAAGGATGCCTCAAGAACGCTTCACTCCGACGAGAAAATAAGTGAATTAGTATATTTTTCATATAAGTGTGCGGTCGGGAACAACGGGCAGTTACACAGAGGTCTAAATGACCTTATTGAATCAACAGAGACGAATTGAGAAATGCAATCACAGGTTCTAATTATATCATTTGGGAGAAATGTGAATGTGAATATGAATGATATAGCATGCCTTTCCCCTCATGGGTAGATCAGCAAATTTGTTAAGCAGACTTAATTGCCAGCCTGAGTGGCTTAAAAAGAGGACACGGATTTTTCACAATGAACCAAAGAGAAGAGACGCAGTATGCCAGGCGGGCTGGGTGGAGTGGGATAAATCGAGCCCTTTCACTATGTGCGTGAGTGTGTGGAAGGTTCAGACTCTGGGGAAGGTTCAGGCTTTGTGTCTGTGGTGGCAATGAGGATCTCCACTCTGTCTGACACCCCAGAAATATCCAGGCCAGAACTGTGTATCGACTGACTGGAGCTTCTTTCATACTCTGTGTGCGTTTCTTATCAGGCTGTGTTTCTTCTTTCTGTTTCACAGAACATGAAACGAGAGTGATGGCCAAAGAACGACAGAAGAAAGACAATCACAACTTGAGTAAGAGTCGCCCTACTCAATACAGAGTACCGTTCGGAAATGTTGCGTGGGGCCACTAAAGTAACTCAATGTCCTCTCACTCTCTCTCTCTGACCAGTTGAAAGAAGAAGAAGATACAATATCAACTACAGAATCAAAGAACTTGGAACAATGATACCAAAGTCGAATGACCCGTAAGTGATCTAGCGCTTGTTAGACTTTTCTCAGTCTTTATTATGTTCCAAACATTAGCTTACCTTGACTTAAAGAAACTCCCCATGATCAAGTCTATTGCCATGAAAAGAAGCACAAATGTCTGGCTGGTGTTAAACATATCAAATACTAAGCACAGGCCGCTAAATGTTGTTAATTGAATTCAAATTAATAGTCAAGAGCACATTTCGCTTCTATTTCAAGGGTGTACTTGAGTAGCTATTGTAGTCTTCACGCTCTGCAAAGTAGTGAGTCTGTGTCCTCCTTGGGCACTCAACAGTAGACTACAGCTTAGAGCTCAATGATGAAGATTGGGGTCAAACGCAAAGAAGGCCACCACCCATTTGAATCAAAGTTTGAGGACAATTGGCCCACTAAGATGGAATACGGAAGCCGGAATTGGAATCCGACTGGCCCAACAGCAATTTAACTTACGATAGAATTTAAATGGAAGGTTACCGCTGTCGCCGTGCCATTAAGACAAGATAAAGAAGATTATTAGCTGTGGAACAGACCAACGTCTTGTTCCAAAGAAAGGTGCATTTTACAACTGCTTCCTCCTTTTTAAAAAGTAATGGTATCAGGGAACGGGGCCTGCACTCTTGGATTCTTCTAAAGTCACATTCCCCCCCCCTCTTCCGACACCTATTTTTACTTGAGGATTAATTTGACCATATAAGCGGTTCCAAAATGGACTTTCTGCCGACACACTTATACTTAACTATTCTATTAAAATTCCCATTCAAAGGCTGGATGTAATGTCCGAGAATGAATAATTGGCCATGTAAATCACTATTTCTTATTCATATATAAAAAATGGGTCCCTGTGTAAGTTTTTGTACAGAACATTCCGCTGATGCGGTGAATAAAAGGTTATCTTTTACGTCCCTCTGCCGTAGTGATATGCGCTGGAACAAAGGCACCATTCTCAAGGCGTCGGTGGAGTACATCAAGTGGCTGCAGAAGGAGCAGCAGCACGCCAGAGAGCTGGAGAACAGGCAGAAGAAGATGGAGCAGGCCAACAGGAGGCTACTGCTCAGGATCCAGGTATGGACTACGGGAGAGAGAAAGACAGACACCCTCAAAACCCGAGCCCCCTACCACTACAGATCCCCAACCCAGCGACTTCCCCATCCTTAACACCATGTCAATGTGCACCATCACGGCCCTGATGCTCAATAGAGACCCCCCCCTCACCCCCTACCCTGACAGAGACCGGACTTGCTTCTATTGATGTTTGTCAAGCAGTTCCTCATCACCACTGTTCTCTTCCACGTCTCCTCTCCAAGCCACAATAATTACCTAAATCAAATCAAATTTATTTATATAGCTGATAGCTCAAAGTGCTGCATAGAAACCCAGCCTAAAACCCCAAACAGCAAGCAATGCAGGTGTAGAAGCATGGTGGCTAGGAAAAACTCCCTAGAAAGGCCAAAACCTAGGAAGAAACCTAGAGAGGAACCAGGCTTCTCGCTGTGCCATGTGGAGATTATAACAGAACATGGCCAAGATGTTCAAATGTTCATAAATGACTAGCATGGTCAAATAATAATAATCACAGTAGTTGTCGAGGGTGCAGAAAGTCAACACCTCAGGAGTAAATGTCAGTTGGCTTTTCATAGCCGATCATTAAGAGTATCTCTACCACTCCTGCTGTCTCTATAGAGTTGAGTTGAAAACAGCAGGTCTGGGACAGGTAGCACGTCCGGTGAACAGGTCAGGATTCCATAGCCGCAGGCAGAACAGTTGAAACTGGAGCAGCAGCACGGCCAGGTGGACTGGGGACAGCAAGGAGTCATCATGCCAGCTAGTCCTGAGGCATGGTCCTAGGGCTCAGGTCCTCTGAACGAGAGAAAGAAAGAGAGAAAGAGAGAATTAGAGAGAGCATACTTAAATTCACACAGGACACCGGATAAGACAGGAGAAGTACTCCAGATATAACAAACTGACCCCAGCCCCCCGACACATAAACTACTGCAGCATAAATACTGGAGGCTGAGACAGGAGGGGTCAGGAGACACTGTGGCCCCATCCGATCATACCCCCGGACAGGGCCAAACAGGAAGGATATAACCCCACCCACTTTGCCAAAGCACAGCCCCCAAACCACTCGAGCGACATCTTCAACCACCAACTTACCATCCTGAGACAAGGCCGAGTATAGCCCACAAAGATCTCCGCCACGGCACAACCCAAGGGGGGGCGCCAACCCAGACAGGAAGATCACATCAGTGACTCAACCCACTCAAGTGACGCACCCCTCCTTGGGACGGCATGAAAGAGCACCAGTAAGCCAGTGACTCAGCCCCTGTAGTAGGGTTAGAGGCAGAGAATCCCAGTGGAAAGAGGGGAACCGACCAGGCAGAGACAGTAAGGGTGGTTCGTTGCTCCAGAGCCTTTCCGTTCACCTTCACACTCCTGGGCCAGACTGCACTCAATCATTTGAACCACTGTAGAGATGAGTCTTCAGTAAAGACTTAAAGGTTGAGACTGAGTGCGTCTCTCACATGGGTAGGCAGACCATTCCATAAAAATGGAGCTCTATAGGAGAAGCTCTGACTCCAGCTGTTTGCTTAGAAATTCCAGGGACAATTAGGAGGCTTGCGTCTTGTGACCGTAGCGTACGTGTAGGTATGTACGGCAGGACCAAATCAGAGAGATGGGTAGGAGCAAGCCCATGTAATGCTTTGTAGGTTAGCAGTACAACCTTGAAATCAGCCCTTGCCTTAACAGGAAGCCAGTGTAGGGAGGCTAGCACTGGAGTAATATGATCAAATTTGTTGGTTCTAGTCAGGATTCTAGCAGCCGTATTTAACACTAACTGAAGTTTAAGTTCCGGGTAGCCGGAAAGTAGAGCATTGCAGTAGTCTAACCTAGAAGTATCAAAATCATGGAGTAATTTTTCTGCATCATTGGACAGAAAGTTTCTGATTTTTGCAATGTCCTTGAAACAGTCTTGATATGTTCATCAAAAGAGAGATCAGGGTCCAGAGTAACGCCGAGGTCCTTCACAGTTTTATTTGAGACGGCTGTACAACCATTAAGATTAATTGTCAGATTCAATAGATCTAGACCTTGGGACCTAGAACAAGCATCTCTGTTTTGTCCGAGTTTAAAAGTAGAACGTTTGCAGCCATCCACTTCCTTATGTCTGAAACACAGGCTTCTAGCGAGGGCAATTTTGGGGCTTCACCTTGTTTCATTGAAATGTACAGCTGTGTGTCATCCACATAGCAGTGAAAGTTAACATTATGTTTTCGAATGACATCCCCAAGAGGTAAAATATATAGTCAAAACAATAGTGGTCCTAAAACGGAACCTTGAGGAACACCGAAATTTACAGTTGATTTGTCAGAGGACAAACCATTCACAGAGACAAATTGATATCTTTCCGACAGATAAGATCTAAACCAGGCCAGAACTTGTCCGCGTAGACCAATTTGGGTTTCCAATCTCTCCAAAAGAATGTGGTGATCGATGGTATCAAAAGCAGCACTAAGCTCTAGGAGCACGAGGATAGATGCAGAGCCTCGGTCTGATGCCATTAAAAGGTCATTTACCACCTTCACAAGTGCAGTCTCAGTGCTATGATGGAGTCTAAAACCAGACTGAAGCATTTCATATACATTGTTTGTCTTCAGGAAGGCAGTGAGTTGCTGCGCAACAGCTTTTTTTAAATTTTTTGAGAAGAATGGAAGATTCGCTATGGGCCGATAGTTTTTAATATTTTCTGGGTCAAGGTTTGGCTTTTTCAAGAGAGGCTTTATTACTGCCACTTTTAGTGAGTTTGGTACACATCCGGTGGATAGAGAGACATTTATTATGTTCAACATAGAAGGGCTAAGCACAGGAAGCAGCTCTTTCAGTAGTTTAGTTGGAATAGGGTCCAGTATGCAGCTTGAAGGTTTAGAAGCCATGCTTATTTTCATCATTGTGTCAAGAGATATAGTACTAAAGCACTTGAGTGTCTCTCTTGATCCGAGGTCATGGCAGAGCTGTGCAGACTCAGGACAACTGAGCTTTGAAGGAATACGCAGATTTAAAGAGTAGTCCGTAATTTGCTTTCTAATAATCATGATCTTTTCCTCAAAGAAGTTCATGAATTTATTACTGCTGAAGTGAAAGCCATCTTCACTTGGGGAATGCTGCTTTTTAGTTAGCTTTGCGACAGTATCAAAAATAAATGTTGGATTGTTCTTATTTTCCTCAATTAAGTTAGAAAAATAGGATGATTGAGCAGCAGTGAGGGCTCTTCGATACTGCACGGTACTGTCTTTCCAAGCGAGTTGGAGGACTTCCAGTTTGGTGTGACGCCATTTCCGTTCCAATTTTCTGGAAGCTTGCTTCAGAGCTCGGGTATTTTCTTGTATACCAGGGAGCTAGTTTCTTATGAGAAATGTTTTTAGTTTTTAGGGGTGCAACTGCATCTAGGGTATTGCGCAAGGTTAAATTAAGTTAGGTTAAACTCAGTTAGGTGGGTAACTGATTTTTGTCCTCTGACGTCCTTGGGTAGGCAGAGGGAGTCTGGAAGGGCATCAAGGAATCTTTGTGTTGTCTGTGAATTTATAGCACGACTTTTGATGCTCCTTGGTTGGGGTCTGAGCAGATTATTTGTTGCAATTGCAAATGTAATAAAATGGTGGTCCAATAGTCCAGGATTATGAGGAAAAACATTAAGATCCACAACATTTATTCCATGGGACAAAACTAGGTCCAGAGTATGACTGTGACAGTGAGTAGGTCCAGAGACATGTTGGACAAAACCCACTGAGTCGATGATGGCTCCGAAAGCCTTTTGGAGTGGGTCTGTGGACTTTTCCATGTGAATATTAAAGTCACCAAAAATTAGAATATTATCTGCTATGACTACAAGGTCCGATAGGAATTCAAGGAACTCAATGAGGAACGCTGTATATGGCCCAGGATGCCTGTAAACAGTAGCTATAAAAAGTGAGTAGGCTGCATAGATTACCTGATTAATAAATAGAGTGATAGACTTCGGCTCCATCCCTCCGGAAGGAGGAATCAGGTCAGAATTAGGTTGTGAGTCATAATAATACCCAGAGCCATGCCTCTCTCCCCCACTTCCCCTCGCCCTAAAATGAAGCGTTAAAACGGGGGCGACTGGGTATTGACATGGCAACAGAGCAGAGCCAAGCAGACAGCGGAGACTTTACCACATGTCCTCAGCCACTGAGCCATCGCAATTAACCACCAAATGAATCAGGCTCTGGCTCTTACGCTGAACTCACAGTCAAGCTAAACTTCTCAATGTAACAGTGTCATCCTAAAGGACGCTGAGACCAACAAAAACACATTGGACACAAACGAGACGAAAAGAGACATTTCGCGTGGAGAGAGAGAACTAAACACAAGCATTTAACGGAACGTTAGCCTCACAGCGTTAGCCTAAAGAAGTGCCGATGACAGTTCAGTGACACACTGTAGGGAGAAAGACGGCATCAACACCAAGAATCACCCACATAAACATCACGCTAGTCTTACTTAAATGCACTGTTGGAATCCTACAGAAAGGTGTTGTAACTGAGAGAAACAGAAGGTTATCACTTTGCATCACGTAACGTGGGAACAGCAATGCTTCCCCCCCCCTTGCATCACATTCCTCTACACTCTTTTTATCCCCCGAGTTTGTTTAGCTAAACGACATGCTAGCCTAACCGTTATCAAGGTAGATTGACAACAGACTATTACCCATAGTGCTACTGCTCGTAGAGCGTCGATGGGGAGGCGTGAACCACATTGCTGACCTGCTGGTAGCTGACTGATGAGGTTTTGTCATTGGTTCCTCCCCGTCATGTTTATAACACATATCCCAAGGGCCCCGGCTGCTTCCTGACAGGGGGGTCTGGAGAGGAGGGGTAGATTAAATGGATCGGCCTCCACTACATTAGAGTGCTATTTAAAGTCAATTCATAATCATCTACCAGATTATGAGGTATGTGTGTGTAGGGGACGCAGGGAAGGGAGGGGGGGGTGTAATGTGTATGCATCCATGTGTGCTTGTGTGTGTGTAAGGGTTGCCAACTCGTACAGAGCTCTTTCTAAGAAAAGTAATCTCCTTCATTAAGAATCTTCTTATTCGAACACTGTTCCCATTCCTATGTATTTGAGAAGAACACTGTCCTGATCCTTGGTCCTTTTCTGTGCGTTTCAGGAGTTGGAGATCCAGGCCCGTGCTCACGGCCTCCCCAGCATGGCCACTGCCCTGGGTACTGTAGAGCTCTCCTCCCACCTCCTCAAACAACAGCAGCAGCAGCCCTTGGCTCCCCAGTCACAGCAGGGTCCTCAGCCACCCCTGTACCAGGAAGAGCTGAATGGGGAGTACCTCCAGAGGACCTCCATGCCAGCCATGACCACTGGGGGCGTCACTGGGGTTACAGACCAGGGTCAGGGGGTGGTTGACGGCTCCACCACTTTCTCCGACCCGCTTTCTCACTTCACAGACTTCTTCAGCGCCACGCTCAAAGAGGAGCAACGGCTGGACGAGATCCTCATGGACAACCCGCTCTCGCCGTTCGGCACCGACCCGCTTCTCTCCGCCGGCTCACCCGACGCCTCCAAGGACTCCAGTCACAGGAGCAGCTTCAGCTCGGACGATGACGACCTATGATCCCTGACCCCTACGCGACCCCCACGGTGAACCTGTGTCAAAGGTCAAAGGACATAGAGCAGTTGGTAACCCTCACAAATTGGTGCGGAGATTTGTTCCAGCCCAGCACCAACAACACATCCGATTCTACTGACCAGCTCGAATCAATGAGAGCTTGATTAGTGGGCTCAGGTGTGTAAGTGCTGGGCCAGAGCAGAAGCCTGCACACCCTGTGGCTCTCCAGGACCAGGGTTAGTTACCACTGGCACTCATACTTTTTACAAACTTTGGTGGAGAGTGTGTACCTCGCAGGCAGAACCAGACTCATGACAAAAAGGGAGAAAGACAATCGGTCCATACTGAACATATGATATGGTTCCAAAATGCATTGGACACTGGGGTTGTTGCACACCACTGTAAACTATACGGTGTCTTTGCAATATGCCAAAAGAGGACAGTGTCCCTTTTCAGATGTCTACTATTACAGTTATTGTATAAAAGGACTTTAAACCATTGAGGTTCGCTGATGGGCCCTATCTCGAGCTAGTTACTGGTGGTTCCTCTTTCAGACAGAAATTAAAATGGGACAGTGATACTTGGCGAAAAAGCCTAACACTTCCTTTGTTTGTCTTTAAATGTATTTTTACAAAATGTTTTATGTATGTATGTGTTTTAATCCATGTATTCCTAAAAAAAACATAACATTATCTAACATGCTCTCTTTTGTATTCTTAGTGGGGGTGGGGAAAAAAAAATAAACCCCTTTTTTTAAATAAATCAGACCTGGCGTTTCTTACCACATACTTACCACATACCCAACACAAAAGCTCTCGTGTTTAATTTGTAATATTGCCTACTCTATCACAAATAATTACGATTAAAAAAAATTAAAAATGACGGAGAGACGTCCTGTTAACTTTCATTATTCTCCTATCTAACAGGAGCCGTTCAGTTATGAACCAGGAAAAGTGACAGAGAGGTTGATTATCACATCGTCAGAGGCAAGACCTATGAGGCTAAACTGATGAATGAAGGTCCATACAGGTGAACTGTCTGAACGTAGGTGAGAGTGTGGGTAAAATGAAAGTTTCGCCCAGGGTGACAGACAGTGAATGAGCGACAGAGAGAAGACAGAGAGAATGGGAAAATGAGGAGTGATGATGACGAGCCAGATAACGGCTCTTAAGGACAGGGAAAAGGCAGAATGAAAGGAGAGTGAGTATAAAGTAGGCTTTAAAAAACGTGGTCGTTAAAAGTTCCATGAAGAAGCTAGGTGACTGATTTAAAAGAATGTGTCAAATTAATCATTGAGAATCAAAATAGTTGCTTAAAAACTTTACTCAGAAAAGGTTAGTCAGACTTGTTTTGGATACATATAATGCTGAAATCTTTAGAAGAAATCTTTAATCAGTGGATATTTTCTAATCATGTTAAAGTTATGCATTAATAAAACAACAAACAGTCCAGAGTGAAAAAAAACAACATTTCAATGCGTTTCAGTGGATACCCTGTGTTCCTCATCAAAGCTCTTCTAAATTAATGTTTTAGAATGTTATTAGCTGTATGTTTCTCCCATAATGAAATCGAAAGATTCCTGCTTGCATCTCCTCTCTAGCTACAAAATAAAATTGAACCACGAATCATTATGAAATATAGGCAGGCCAACTACAAAGCGATGAGTGATGTTTACGGGTAATTGGCCAACGCAATTATGGAAGGTAAATATGGATTTTCATTAAAGAGAAAACATGGAGGGTCTCGGAGAACTTTGCGTTGCGTGACTAAAATACATTTTCCAAAGGCACAATTTACATTTTGATGTCAATACGATTCTCTACAGATACTCTCCTATTCCCAAAAATAATTTGGATACACAAGCTTATCATTATGTGACTAAAAGAATCAACACATTTCATCAATTGAATGCATTTCAACTATGTCCAGTTTCCTTGCTACATCAAAGACAATATTGAACAAAGTTCAAGGGCTTCTACTCAAGGGCTTCAAACAGTGAAGTGGCCCGAGGCAACGGTGACATCAGAACTAGGAACTTTTATTCGGAATATCACAGTTCATTAAACCACCGCTTTGGAAACTCAGGGGCAAGACAGGGACAGGGACACAACGTGTCTTATTTAGATTGACAAAACAGCCGGACATTGTTAAGAGTATCCGATAACAGTTTAATATAGGAGACATTAACCGATACATTCAATAACTAAATATTAATGTAAAGATGTAAAACAGACTAGTTTATCATATTTAAAACCTTCCTTGATATGGTGCTTCCATGCCCTCTGTCTAACCTTCTGCATACGACAGAGATTGTAATTATTATTCTACTAGAATAACTGCCAAAACTGTGTGGTTTGTAAAATAAGCTTTCCATTGCTTTATTGTATAACTTCTGTGCGTAGCTGAGCATTACCTCACCACTAGTTCACTGCCATAATTCTCCAGTAGGTGGCAGCAGTATGCTGTGTACTCATGTCAAAAACCCAAAAGCTCTCGTTTTACCAATCCCAGTACAAAACCAGAGATTTATAGTACTATTGTGGTTGATTTAACGAGCAAGGCAAACGAACAAACGCCAAAAGGCTTTCATGTTAATGTGAAATGAACTCCTTACTTTCTAATATATATATTTAAAAAAAAGTATGAACATATAATTTTAACATTACCCCAGTAAAATTACGAGTACATTTGGGTTTCTTCTAGATGTACAGTATATGGACTCCAATACAGACTCACCAGTCTTATAAACCCAATAGATGTAATGAACCTCCGAGGTGCTAGTGCAGTGTTCTGTCACCACAACAATTTCTCACCCCTTTTCCCACTAAAGTTGACACGGATGCTGCCGAGCTGTCACCTGTAACAGCATGCCACAGCTGCCAGCCTAGCGTGCTACAATGCTTTCACCTGCTGAAGCTGCCAATGGCAACTTTGGAACACAACGAGCACTCTGACACACACACACACACACTCGCAGATGTATATGTGCGTGCGCATAGGCACACACACCATATTCTCACCTCCTCACCTGCCACACCAACCCGAGCAGGAGGGGAAAAAATACAATTTACAAACAGTCATCAGCATCTGGCCTGTGACAAGGCTTGTGCACAAGTTAAATGAAATTTGACTGTGAGTAACAAAGTGACAGCAGGGCCCAAACATCAAGTGTCATATGTATTTTCATGCCTCGACTCAGAGTTGCCGTGTGGTAAACAACATGCTTATTCTGATCCAGAGATCCTGGGCACTGGATACATATGGCACATTGCACTTCATTGCCAATCTAGTACAGTACTTTTGACCATGGTCAAATGACACTGTATTCCTTGTAATATAATGTGCTACTTTTGACCAGTCATTTGATATTTGCAGATACTGTAGCGCCCCTCCGCCATACTGTACAGTACCACCCCAACATATTCCATGATCCTTCGGGGCTGGGCCTCCAGTCCATTGAGCCTTTACGAGGCGAGACCACACCATGACCAGTCTCTCACAAACTCCCACGTCACACGCTAGCAAACCATCGCATTAACGACGGAACACAAAGGGATGAAAAATAACCAGCTGGGCTTCGAAACCCTATAAAATGAATGCGATTTCCAGAGGTTTTTATGAATCAAAACAGATGTCAAAACATTTCTTCAAACAAATTGACTTCCAATTATTTGCGCCACACAATTCCAGATGTTCAACAGATGGGGGCGCGGAGGGGGGGCAAAGGTGTCTCGAACCGCAGTTTTGTTTTATTCTGACAATAAAGGCAGGCGGTTACAGTTGTATGTGTTTTAAATCAGTGGGCGGGGCTGAGAGGTGAGTGGAGGGACATGGACGAGAGAAAGAAAGCACATCATTAGGAAAATGTCAATCCAACCAGCGACAGAGAGAACAGAACACTGTAGCATTCATATAGTCAGTTAATATCTCTGTGCTGCAAGCCAGGACCAACCGAATCAAGGTTTCTCTGAAATGCTAATGTGATCCCTCTGCATATTTCTCTTTCAGTGTTCAAATTAAATGAAAAAAGGAACAATTACTGAACTCACTATTTTCTATGCGTGTTCACATGAAGAGCCTAGGCATATGGTCATGCGTATGGACGTACATTCAATTACATGGCCAGATGTTGTCTTTACGCACGTCTATGAACATACCAAGAACTACAATATAAGAATGAGGCCCGGCAGCCTCCTTTACGCCACAGACTCGGCTAATAGTATGTCTAACTGCACTGTGTCCAGGGAATGGTCCCGACTGGCTCTGATCCCATTATAACCAGAGCCCTGGGGCCTGAGGGAGCCATTGGGGATCCACCAGGGATCGAAGATGTCCGTGTTATTCAGCCTGGGCCCATAGAGGAGCCATCCACTGGGACTCCATTGGGGCTCCCTGATTCAGCCTCAGTCTCCTCACTAACGGGCTGCTTTTAGCACCTCCGGCCCAGCCTCTGATCTGAGGGGGCCAAAATATCCCTTCTTTGCCTCTCTCCCCCTCTCCATCCATAATATCTCCGGCTAACGTATTCTAATGGAGCAGAAAAGAAGGTCCGTTTTGTTGGGTTAGCATCTTACTTTCCCCGTTTAATTCCTCCACTATTGGGAACTGCTATGCTAATCCTCCCATCATTGGCCCCCTCTCCCACTCTTCCTCGTTCTCCCTCTGGTAACCTTCTGTAATCTGGGTGACCTTGGTGGGGCAGTGGGGATGGTGGGGACGATGGGGGGACGGCGGGGCCGTGGCCATTGGAAGGCCCTGATTCATTTGTAATTCAAAACGGGAGCGACAGATCTAAAGGTATGATGGTCGCTGCTTTAACTGCCACCCTTACCGTCCCGAACCCCCCCCCCCCCCAAACACCTCAGGGGGAAACCAAGAAAGCAAGCAAGGAAAATATTCTGTAAAACAAGAGAAAAACAAAAGTTGAATCTAATAGTGGAGAGTGCAATTGGACAATGCGCTGTAGTGTGTCTCTCTGTTCTCCTGCGCGTCTCCGGCGTAAGTGAGTGTGTGTTAGTCAAGAGAGAGACGAGGTGAAGCGAGATGCAGGGCGGGACATGTGGGTAAATGTCAGCCAGGTTTGGGGGGATATGATGATCATTACCACAGTGAGATAATTGGCTCTAGCTGTGTGGGCCGAGGTGTTTGGTGAGGGCCTCTTCTCTCCAATGGGCATCTTTCTACATTATTCATCTATTCATCCACCTCTTTATCTCTCTCTCCTCTCCTCTCTCACCCAGGAATCCAGGCCATCGCTGGGCCTTCATTCATAATTGATGGGTAATTGTTTATTAAATGCAAGACCTGACCCTATTATGTCTATTACCATGTCTGCAGAGAAGTAGTGTGTGCATTTTCCCATATTCTAAGGATCTTACCATCCCCTTTAGGAGATGGGATCGTATGGATAAGTGGGTATGGATGGATGGATGGATGGACGCAAGGGAAAACAGAGGTGTAGGGAAAGGGGGAAAAAAGAGAGAGAGGAAGCCAGCCGAGGGAGGAGAGGAGCGAGAGGAATGATAAAAAGAAAGAAGTCAATGCCCATGCGATTGGCCCGCGCGGAGTTAAGTCAGACTTCGTACAGAGTGAGAGGAAAGGACGAGAGACAAAGGAGCTAAAATAACCTCTTTTGCTCTCATTACATTGACTCTTAATCTCTCCACGGCCCGTCGTGGGCAATCCCAGCTCTGGGCGTTTGGAGGGTAAAGCCTTCCGACGAGACCGTCCGTCAAAAGCGGATTCATTACCTGAGATGGGACTGTGGCTGCGTGCCAAATGGCACCCCGTTGGGCTGCGGTCCAAAATAGTGCACTATGTAGGGAAAAAGGTTGTCATTTGGGAACACAGCGCGAGTGTCTGTCTGGCCACCACTGAGTCCAGTTAAATGTCATCTCTGCCAGGGAGGGACAGAGACGCAGAGAGGACCTGATTGGGACCAGGCTCCACTAGAGGTCAGTGTGGCTACAGAATTAAAAGGTGTATCTCTACATGCCTGACAGGGCTGAGGCTAAGGCTTGGACTCAAGCAGATGCAAACATCACAAAAGGGAGGACAAAATATAATTCAGGTGATGGAAATGAATTGAAATGAAACGATTAAGTTCAGTTAATTACTCGGTAGCTTAGGCAAATCAGCTTAACTTATATCGAAAATCATTACTTCAGTTAAAGCGTAGTCAAGCAGGCAGATTCCGGGAAGATATTTAGCCAACATGTACTTAAAACAGCCTATAGCAGTGTATATAAAGTAGGAACTCGGTTAATGGATTAGATAGCATACTGTGTGCCCCATGTATCCTAACACATATTAATGTGCCATTAAGTTATATTAAGTCTTGGGGAAAACAGTAAAACACACCAAAAAAATGCATATCCACAGATGGCTGAGTGTAGAAAGAGAAGTTGGGGTGTTTTTTTCCCATCGTACTTGGTGTCATTTCATACTAAGTGTTTGTGTAGTCAATGTGATGCCACACAGTGATTGACAGTTTTGTTCAATACAATTCCCTCCCGAAAATAGAAAAAACATTTTTTTTGACACACATTTATTTAATGAAAGCTCTCATTGGAATACCATAGTATCTTTCCACACACACACACACACACACACACACACACACACACACACACACACACACACACACACACACACACACACACACACACACACACACACACACACACACACACACACACACACACACACACACACACACACAGGAAGAGAGATGAAATGAAAGGAAGACATATTGTGTGAGGTATAGTGAGTGTAGCGATCTGTATGATGGAATGTCATTACCTTGGCTGGGTTCAAAGTGATTAACACGGAGTGTTAATTAAGAGCTCGGAGACTGAGGAGTGGGTGCGTTGCTAATCTAACGACACAGTTCTGAAGAGTTCGCTCCTCTCTAAACATAAACACACAGTAGAGATCAGCAACTGCTGGCTTCTTTTAAACAAAATGTATTAAAACAATAACACGGTTCACAATAACAGTCTAAAATAGACTCGGAATGAAAAATGTAGCATATTGAGTTAATCAAAGTCACTGTACGCTGTGATAAAATAGCACCATTTACAACATGGTAAATACTTAATAATATTACTAATAATACTTGTGTTTGTACATAAGACAAAATGTAATTGAAACATTTTATATTACACATACAATGTTGTGTAATACAGTGCATTTTAACCATAGATACTGCACTTCAGGCTCACCTAGTGGGAAAGTGCACTCAGTCTCAACTCATAATCAATGGACGCAGCCTGGATTTAAAAAAATGGCTACTAGTGAAATCAACGACAGATACACGTGAACAATGGAACATACTATTCTGAAGCAAAATATTTTGGAAATTAAATACATTACAAAACTAATAACTATGAAAATGGTTCAAATGAACAATGATTATAAACCATTAAAACATTTAAATCTCTCTCTTTAAGAACATCAGGTGTAGGCCTACATCAAATAGCCATAAACCGATCTAAAGATCATCAAATCAAATGTTATTGGTCACATACACGTGTTTAGCAGATGTTATTGTGGGTGTAGCGAAATGCTTGTGTTTCTGGCTCCATCAGTGCAGTAATGTCTAACAAGTAATATCTAACAATACACACAATCTAAAGTAAAGGAATGGAATTAAGAATATATAAATATTAGGATGAGCAATGTAAGAGCAGCATAGACTAAGATACAGTAGAATTGGATAGAATACAGTATATACATATGAGATGAGTGATGCAAAATAAGTCAACATAATTAAAGTGACTAGTGATCCATTATGATCCATTGTCCAGTGTTTTCAAGTCTATGTAAATAGGGCAGCAGCCTCTAATGTGCTAGTGATGACTATTTAACAGTCTGATGACATTGAGATAGAAGATGTTTTTCAGTCTCTCGGTCCCAGCTTTGATGTATCTGTACTGACGTCTCCTTCTGGATGATAGCGGTGTGAACAGGCAGTGGCTTGGGTGGTTGTTGTCCTTGATGATCTTTTTGGCCTTCCTGTGACATCGGGTGCTGTAGGTGTCCTGTAGAGCAGGTAGCTTGCACCCGGTGATGTGTTGGGCAGGGATGCACCACCCTCTGGAGAGCCCTGCGGTTGCGGGCGGTGCAGTTGCTGTACCAGGCGGTGATACAGCCCAACAGGATGCTCTCAATTGTGTATTTGTCAAAGTTGAGGGTTTTAAGTCAAATTTCTTCAGCCTCCTGAGGTTGATGAGGCTCTGTTGTGTGGGTTGACCATTTCAGTTTGTCAGTGATGTGTACGCCGAGGAACTGGAAGCTCACTTCACAATCCCAGGGCCCTTTCCTTCTCCCTTTAGGCTGTCTCGTCATTGTTGGTAATCAGGCCTACTATTGTTGTGTTGTCTGAAAACTTGATGATTGAGTTGGAGGCGTGTGTGGCCACCCAGTCATGGGTGAACAGGGAGTACAGTAGGGGGCTGAGCACGCATCCTTGTGGGGCCATAAGTGTTGAGGATCAGCGAAGTGGAGGTATTGTTTCCTACCTTCACCACCTGGGGGTGAATCATCAGGAAGTCCAAGACCTAGTTGCACACAGTGGGGTTCAGACCCAGGGCCTCAAGCTTGGAGGGTACTATGGTGTTGAATGCTAAGCTATTGTTAATGAACAGCATTCTCTTATAGGCATTCTTCTTCTCCAGATGGGATAGGGCAGTGTGCAGTGCGATGGCAATTGCATCGTCTGTGGATCTATTGGGACGGTAAGCAAATTGAAGTGGTTCTACGGTGTCAAGTAAGATAGAGGTGATATGATCCTTGACTTATGTCTCAAAGCAATTCATGATGACAGAAGTGAGTGCAACGGGACAATAGTATTTTAGTTCAGTTACCCTTGCTTTCTTGGGTACGGGAACAATGGTGGACAGCTTGAAGCATGTGGGGACAACAGACTGTGATAGGGAGAGACTGAATATGTCCGTAAACACTCCAGCCAGCTGGTCTGCTATGCTCTGAGGACGCGGCTAGGGATGCTGTCTGGGCCGGCAGCCTTGCGAGGGTTAACGCGCTTAAACGTCTTACTCACGTCGGCCACGGATACAAATCCCCCCCCACCTCGATGTACACTACTGAACAGTAAGGAAACAGAAGTTCCAGTGGCAGGCCCTCTCAACACTATCGAGTTGATTAACTGAACTAGAGAGAGAGCGAGAGGAGTGAGGAGTGAAACGCCCATCTATCCCAAAAGCCTATTTAGACCAGCAACGCCTGCCGGTGATTATACAAGGGTAGAGCAGGCTAATTCCGTCCAAATGAATGAGCAAGGCAATTTAAATGAGCTTCTCTGTTGTGCTGTGCGTTACACACATGGAGTTCTGTAAATAATCGGCAGCTGTCACCCCCCAGCTCAAACACATCGTACGGAGCAGCTACGTAGCTAATGCCATGTTAAGATTAGCTAACACAGATGAGTGAATATATCATGAACTGAGGAGAAGTCCTGCCAGGCCAACAACAGTTTACAGTACAGAAGGAATCTTCTGCAACACATCAAATGTAATTAAGGAGTGGGAGAGAAGAGCAGAGAGAGGTGTGGGAGGGGGGGGGGGCGTATACACACACAACATGCAACATGCTTCTTTGTTACTTGCCGTTATGCATCCTAATACCCAGAGAGTAAAATACCTTTTTTCGCATTATGGAATTTGTCATGTTCAGTTGGAGCTGTCATATCTAGGAGTGTGTGCATTAATGTGTATAATCTGCTTTGCAACACATCAATTATGATGGATATTCCTCCAGCGCCAGGGTTTTGATAGCAGCCTTTACGGTAATCAGTCTTCTCTTGTTAGGCAAGCAACCTGTTTAGTAAATAATGATCCACTTTGGCGGAGGCTGGCTGCTGTTCTATTATGATCCTGGCTGGTGAGAGAGTGTGTTTGTGTGTGTGTGTGTGTGTGTTTGCCAAGGAGCAAGGATCAAGCCGAGTGCATACAAAAATGCTTTAGGCAAGAATTCAATCAAAACCGCAATGTGGAAAACAAATACATATTTTACAAATTCTCCCACGCAATCTTTCACTGTCTCACCCAAGCATGCCACAGAGTGCATGTATGCCAGCTGTGGCTTCCCCCTTAAGTAGGAAGCAGGTAGAAAGAAAAAAAGTGAGAAGCTTTGCCAGCTTTCCACCTTCTCTCCCGCTTCCTCTCTCTATCCCACTCGCTTTCTCTCCCTCCCCCATGTCTCCCTCTCCCCACTTCTCCCCCCACTCCCTCTCTATCCTCTCCCTCTCTGGGGCTGGGGCCTCAGGGAAAGAGGAGCAGAGCCACAGTCCTAATTCGCTGCTCAACCCTGCAGCGGGCGTAAGATAACAGCAGGGCTTAAAACACCCGTCCCGTCTCCCTGTTCCCTCTCTCTCCTTCAACAAAGGCCTGTTTGTTCAAACTTCCACACCTGAGACTGCTGGAACGTCAGCGCACAGCCACATCACCGTGAGGGCGTCTTCAAAAATAAACATGTTTAAAACAAGGCCCTCCCGTTTTGCTTGGCTCAGATCCTCGTCGTATCCCCCTCCATTTTTCACGCTCTTATTTGGTGTGGAGACGGAGAAAGGGCCTTGAGAGGCTGGTGATGGTGGTGGGGGGGGGGGGGGGGGCTGATTACAAACACACCAACGGGCTCTGGAGGGCTTTAGCCCCTGAGGCCCATCGGGAGCTGCATGGATCAGATGGAGGTTTCTCAGACCCAACACTTCAGTCAGGCCATCACTCGATTCCCCCAGCATCAGCACAAACCCTGACTGATCCGCCTGGAAATCACTCACAGACCCTGTATTGCAAAGCACCGAAGACGGCTGTATTGAAGTTACTAGAAGTGCCTAAACAAATTCAAGTCTTATATTGCCAATTGGAGAATTTGGGGGAGAGTGAAGGTGGCCAGGTCGCAATTGTAAATTAGAACTTGTTCTCAACTTGCCTACCTGGTTAAATAAAGGTGAAATAAAAAATATAAAAAAATAAGGTGGAGGAAAGAAAATGGCCGCCACCTACTTATCTCCTCAAAATCAACAGTTAAAAAAGCAAGAGGAAAAGAGTCACAAAACACTTTTGAAAATGACAATAATCAATTGACATTGACAATGAAGTGGCAATGAATGAAAATATAATATCAGATACTTTCACTGTTTGTTTATGGTCAATATATTCGATTTACTTCATTACCTCCCTTAGTTCTACCCTTAGAAGTCAATCCATCAGGATTGAGTGAGAGAGAGAGAGGGGGCTTGAATCGTCCCGTGACAGAAGAATGAGTACCACTGATCCTCAGTGCATTCAGTGGTGTGGAATGGCTTTATTTATGAAGTAGTACAGGCAGGCATGCAGGCAGGCAGCGAGATGATGCAGTCAGCCACACGCTACGGCCAGTAGCCATGCAATCCTCACACATTTTAAAGATTGATGCTGTTTTGCGTGAAGAATGGTCCCTCATGTGAACGGCAGTCAGGGGACTGAGGACCAGCACGTACATTAAATGGTGCTGGAATAATTAAAAAAAAGAAGACAGATATTTCTTCTCCAAGAAATTGTTGTTGTTGAAAATATTTCAAAGATATGACTTTATGTTGTTACATTCATCTGATTTGAATGTCGTTAACTGGAGGCAGTCACATGTGAGTTACGCACCAGAGGATTTGAATAGGCCGGAGAAATGAAAAATGCCCTTGAGATGATCTTCTCCCTCTATCGGTTTGCTTGATCATCAAGTCGGACTGACGGGCAATTAAAATTACACTCACGTGACACGGTCATTACATTCTAATCAGCAGCATCAGTAGCTCCAGTGCAGCATTCACTGACTCTTTTGGAAGCATGGTGTTGAGTATCATTTTTTGAATTGTGTGAGGTAAAACAGTTGCTCCCTAACTGGCCATAAAAGAGTGAATAGATCCCTTTTCGCAGAAACCTGGGGAACTTTCTAGTCATGGAAAAGTGAGTCTCTAAAATCAGGAAATCTCTGCAGTACTGCCCAGAGAGGAACAACTCCTCACCAAAATAAATCCATTAAACTCATGGATATGGATACATGGATACAGATACACCCACTGTCCCGTATACTCCCTCTCCGGCGCTCAAATTCGTCAGGCTGCTCATTATTACGTACATCTGTCACCATTGTTACTCGCATCAGCGCCTCATCAGACTCACCTGGACTCACCTGGACTCAATTACCTGCCTGATTAGCTTCCCTATATATGTCACTCCCTTTGGTTCTTTCCCTAGGCGTTATTGTTTCTGTTCCATTGTTTCATGTCTGTACGTTACTCATGTTTCTTGGTTTGTTGCCTCGTGTTATTTATTATTAAAATCACTCTCTGGACTTGCTTTCCGACTCCCAGTGTACACGTTACAGAATAATGCCTCACCAAAGGGGAACATTTTTTTAGTTATTTGTTAGTGTAGGTGACGTCTGGTCCTGGTGTCGCTACCGGAGCATCTGAGGATGCCTCGGCCGGCCTGTCAGGCTCCCCATGCCTCGGCCGGCTCGTCAGGTTCCCGCGTAAGGGGTGTACGCGGGAGGGGGGCTATTTTACCTCGGCTTAAACCTGACACACCTGTGGAGTAGTGAAGCATCAGGAACACATACCCCATTGTTTCTTCACTTCATTCTGTGACCACCGAGCTGCAATCCCCCTTTTACCGAGGGCCACATGCAGTCCCAGCGGTGTTTACTGAGTAACTAGGGTGAATTCCTTTTACAACAAAGTTAACAAACGTAGCTAGGACAGTGGAAGTTATTGAGCTCTGACATGATACTGGATGGGGCTGGCCTATGACCAAGTTATAACTACACACTCCCAGATAGACTTTTAACAGCATGACTAACATGGTTAAATGTAAACCGAATGCCAACACATGCTCCAGGTGAGCATCTGCCGGCGAGACACTTGAGAGGAACTTAAGGTTGTTATCATCAGTATCACTGAGAGTGTGTACTGTATCATACAAGTCAGACAGGAGAGGAAATACTTTTCCATCTTTTCACAACCCTTAAAAAGGCTAAATATAGAGTCTGGCTTTTGTACCGTTGGATCACATATTTCAGTCTGACCCCGTTTCAACAGACAAAGAAAGCACTCAATGTTTTCTTTTTTCCCCCTTCCTCTCCTTTTCTCAACACATTTAATATCTCACTTCTTCGTCTGCGCGACGCGATAGGATTTACAGCTAAAAACAACAGTGGGGGCTCAGATGCGTTCGCTCAGTAAACTGCCCGTTTGTTAAAGAGAGATGTTATACTCCGGACACGTTGGTTCCCATCTTGTTTTGCCAGGTGGAGCCGCCACAGTCACACTGTTTTGATACAAACCAGCTGGCAGAGGCCGATACCAGTTTAGTCTGAGGAATCAGCCTGTGCAAACAAACACACGGATCCCCGCTGCATCTGCCAACCATTAGCTATGTATCGGCAGGGAGGGAGAGAGGGAGAGAAACAGAGAAACAGAGAGAGGGATAGTGTGTGTGAGAGAGAGAAACCGAGAGCGGGAGAGAGAGAGATTGTGTGTGGGCGAGAAGGATTTAGAGCAAGAGAGAGAGAGACAGAGAATTAGGAGTGCGGAAGGGAGAGAGAGCGAGAGAGAGAGGAGGAGAGAGAGAGCGAGAGAGAACGAAAAAGAGAGAGAGAGAGAGAAAGAGAGAGAGAGCGAAAGAGAGAGCGAAAGAGAGAGAGCGAAAGAGAGAGAGCGAAAGAGAGAGGGATAGCGAGAGAGAGAGAGCGAGAGAGAGAGAGAGAGAGAGAGAGAGAGAGAGAGAGAGAGAAAGAAAGAGAGAGCGAAAGAGAGAGGGATGGCGAGAGAGAGAGAGAGAGAGAGAGAGAGAGAGAGGAGAGAGAGAGAAAGAGAGCGAAAGAGAGAGGGATGGCGAGAGAGAGAGAGAGCGAAAGAGAGAGGGATGGCGAGAGAGAGAGCGAAAGAGAGAGGGATGGTGAGAGAGAGAGAGCGAAAGAGAGAGGGATGGCGAGAGAGAGAGAGCGAAAGAGAGAGGGATGGCGAGAGAGAGAGTGAAAAGAGAGGGATGGCGAGAGAGAGAGCGAAAGAGAGAGGGATGGCGAGAGAGAGAGAGCGAAAGAGAGAGGGATGGCGAGAGAGAGAGAGCGAAAGAGAGAGGGATGGCGAGAGAGAGAGAGCGAAAGAGAGAGGGATGGCGAGAGAGAGAGAGCGAAAGAGAGAGGGATGGCGAGAGATTGAGAGCGAAAGAGAGAGGGATGGCGAGAGAGAGAGAAAGAGAGAGGGATGGCGAGAGAGAGAGAGCGAAAGAGAGAGGGATGGCGAGAGAGAGAGAGCGAAAGAGAGAGGGATGGCGAGAGAGAGAGCGAAAGAGAGAGGGATGGCGAGAGAGAGAGCGAAAGAGAGAGGGATGGCGAGAGAGAGAGAGCGAAAGAGAGAGGGATGGCGAGAGAGAGAGCGAAAGAGAGAGGGATGGCGAGAGAGAGAGAGCGAAAGAGAGAGGGATGGAGGAAAAGAGTGCGAAAGAGAGAGGGATGGCGAGAGAGAGAGCGAAAGAGAGAGGGATGGCGAGAGAGAGAGCGAAAGAGAGAGGGATGGCGAGAGAGAGAGAGCGAAAGAGAGAGGGATGGCGAGAGAGAGAGAGAGAAAGAGAAAGGGATGGAGGAAGAGAGATAGGTCCTGCTAAATAAGCCTGATCCTGTTTCAGAGCCAGCACATAAACAACAGCCCCAGCATCATTATTCATTAGAGATGATATGGCCAGGGAGGTTTTAAAAGCACACCTGCTCTGTGTGGGAGGGCTGCATGCCCACTCACTGACTGACTCCCCCATGCACTGGTCCTCTGAGAGGAGTGGGCTGGCCAGACGTCTGCATACTTCAACCCCCATGGGAGATACCACCTAATTCTTACAGGAGTGGTGAGTTACCTCCATGCAATGTGAAGTGCTACGATGGGGGTTATTCAAAGTGAATTTATGCCATTTATTCATTCTTCATCATTCTAAAAGTACAATTCAACAGCGCAATATGAGTAAGTAGGTGAAGTGAAATCCAGCATTGTTTTCATGTAGAATTCCTGGGGTGCGCCAAGAACACATTCCCTGCAAACATGTATCGGATTATATTTTCAGTCATTCCAACACAATGCATGAAACTGATGAAACATTTGCTCCGCTAAGCAATTCCAGAGTGTCAGAACGATTGAAGCGTACTCGTAAACACGCACTTCTCTTGGGAATAGTAAATTGTTACAAAGCAAGGAAAAGCTTTTGTGTTGATGGCAGAGAAGTGAAAACCACTCACATTGGTTTCGGTGTGTATGGATAGCTTTTATGCTTGAAAACATCTCCAGTGCCAGGGGTAGTGTTACTAAGAGAAAGGAGAGAGAGAGAGAGAGGGAGAGAGAGAGAGAGGGAGAGAGCGAGAGAGAGAGCGTGAGCGAGAGAGAGAGATAGCGAGAGATCGCGAGAGAGAGAGGGAAATGAGAGAAAATGTCAGATAGAGAGAGAGAATGACAGAAAAGGTCAGAGGAGGGAAATGGAGAGTGGGGTAGCGGTAGAGCTGTTTTCATTGGCACACCTGCGTTGAAAAACTCCCGGTAACAGGAAGGTCTAAAAGTAAATTACATCACCGGCGAAGCCAACAAAAATGTTTCTCATTCATGTAATTTGACAGTGATTTTAATTATGCTGACACTTATAAACTTATCAAATCATTGAGCAGTGAATGCTGCAATAATGCCACACTGGCTGCCTGTGCTTTTTCAACATTTACTCTGTCACACCCATTTCTCTTTTAAATACACAAAATGAAATAAATTGAACATTTGACTTCCTAGTTATGTAGAAGTTAAAGGGATAGTTCAGGATTTTCCTTGAGTCAGATGAACTTGTGGATACTATTTTTATGTCTCTGCACCCAGTATGAAGGAAGTTAAAGGTAGTTTTGCGAGCCAATGCTAACTATCATAAGCATACTAGCTGTACCCAAAGACTTCCCGTCTTTGTGCTAACCTAGTTACCCCTCCTGAACTACTGTATTTGATTAGAGCCTACTGTGTGTGTGTGTGTGTGTGTGTGTGTGTGTGTGTGTGTGTGTGTGTGTGTGTGTGTGTGTGTGTGTGTGTGTGTGTGTGTGTGTGTGTGTGTGTGTGTGTGTATGTATGTATGTATGTATGTATGTATGTATGTATGTGTGTGTGTGTGTGTGTGTGTGTGTGTGTGTGTGTGTGTGTGTGTGTGTACATTTATCTCCACTGGGCTTTCCTTTCTTCCCCTGGCTCTGTTCATTAGCTGAATCTTGTTCCCCTGCCCCGCTCCACAGCACCGCTCCTGGTGCTAATCATTCTTAATTTCAGAGGCCCCTCAGTGCCCCCACTACCCCAGCTATCCCCTACCGGGGCCCCAACACAACCCCCTCACCAGAGCCTGGTCCTCCAGCCTCCACACACATTAACACACAACACAGAGTGGACCACACCATGCATAACCTACTATAGCACCACCCGGGTCAGGCCTGGTCAGATATAGAGATAGATACTGAAGTAGTTTCAATCAATCTACAATAACAGACAATGGCTGGACTGTGGGGTCTAAAGGTCTGGAAGACTCAAACCAACTTTATTGGTAGGAGAGAGAGAGAGTTCAGAATGCTAACATTGACACTATTCATCTCAGATGAGTGACTCATGCATGTCGGCTGACTTGTTACCATAGAAATCAATTCCATAGCACACCACCCTTCACCACCCATGATTGTCTCACTGTTTGGGAGGAGAGACTGACATAGCTGTATGTATGTTAAATGGTTGAATAGACGTAATTAATCTCTTGGTGCTGAGGGGTATTTTGTGGAGGAATGGCGACGGCGTAATTTGTTCCAATAAGGCGTATCTGAAGGAAGGGGAAATGTGCTCAACCACGTTGCAGTCTGAGAAAACATTGTGGAGGAGAAACAGACAGCATGGAGCACTGAGAGAATCCTCCTTCCCCACTATGTCAGTCCCGGCTGGGCTGCTACTCAGGCAACCCTCCCCTGGTTGGCTGGGGCTGCTCACTCTGCGTGGGAGGGAGTGACTCTGGAGACATCCTCAGCCACTCCACCATGAGAAACTTTGCTGCCTTCAATCACATTGTCGCCTGTAATTAATATGAATCATCGTTCCTCCATCGCAGTCCTGCTGCTGCTGATAAATATTGATATGGTGCTGCGGTGACGATAAACAACAACAAAAAATGATGTACTGCTAACATGAGGCGAGGTCGTGAAAATGTGAGAAATTGAATACGGGCAAGCACATGCACCTACACACACATGACCCCCCCCCCACCACACACTATCATTTTCAGATGCTACGGTTGGCCTGTACACTGACGGTGAGGTCACAACTGTGATGACCACACCCACAGTAGGCCCGGGCCAGTCATGGCTGGCTCCTGGTTCAAAAGGAAGTGACACATTGTCACCCAACTGCCCTCTACTCCCCCCCCCACCCCATGTGGACTGTTCCTCTCTCCTGAGGGCCTGTTTAAACCGCCTTTTAAACCGCCTTTCACAATTTAATTGTCCCTAATCACTGTTGAAGGTCAAAGCCACTCAGTGCAACAGTGCCTCAGTCTCAGCACACACATGCACACTCACACACACACAGGAAACTTCCAACTGTCACTGCCAACTGGGAATCAGCGATTGGACAGCCATGCGTTGCCCCAGCAACCACCTAGGCTAGCTACACAGCACTGTACTGTACTACAGTCCTTTATGAATAGGTTATTTTGGATTTACAGAAACAGAGTGAAACTGTAATTAGGGCCCTTTAAGGTCCAAGTAGTCTCATAGGAATTAATCAGAGAGGAAGCTGAAAATGAACAGTGAAAACATAAAGTTGAAGTCGGAAGTTTACATACACCTTAGCCAACTACATTTCAACTCTTTTTCACAATTCCTGATATTTAATCCTAGTAAGAATTCCCGGTCAGTTAGGATCACCAATTTATTTTAAGAATGTGAAATGTCAGAATAATAGTAGAGAGAATGATTTATTTCAGCTTTTATTTCTTTCATCACATTCCCAGTGGGTCAGAGGCTTACATACAATCAATTAGAATGTGTTAGCATTGCCTTTAAATTGTTTAACTTGGGTCAAACGTGTCGGGTAGCCTTCCACAAGCTTCCCACAATAAGTAGGGTGAATTTTGGCCCATTCCTCCTGACAGAGCTGGTGTAACTGAGTCAGGTTTGTAGGCCTCCTTACTCGCACAAGCTTTTTCAGTTCTGCTTTGTGATGGCCACTCCAATACCTTGACTTTGTTTTCTTTAAGCCATTTTGCCACAACTTTAGAAGTATGTTTGGGGTCATGGTCCATTTGGACGACCCATTTGCGACCAAGCTTTAACTTCCTGGCTGTAGTAACCATAGTCTGGCTTTTTTATGGCGGTTTTGGAGCAGTGGCTTCTTCCTTGCTGAGCGGCCTTTCAGGTTATGTCGATATAGTACTCGTTTTAATGTGCATATAGATACTTTTGTTCCGGTTTCCTCCAGCATTTTCACAAGTTCCGTTGCTGTTGTACTGGGATTGATTTGCACTTTTCGCACCAAAGTACGTTCATCTCTAGGAGACAGAACGCGTCTCCTTCCTGGGCGGTATGACGGCTGAGTGGTTCCATGGTGTTTATACTTCAGAATGATTGTTTTTACAGATGAACGTGGTACCTTCAGGCATTTGGAAATTGCTCCCAAGGATGAACTATACTTGTGGAGTTCTACAATTTTTTTTCTGAGGTATTGGGCGATTTCTGAGTTTGAAGTTAGGCCTTGAAATACAACCACAGGTACACCTCCAATTGACTCAAATGATGTCAATTAGTCTATCAGAGGCTTCTGAAGCCATTCAGACTAATTTTAGATAGATAGAGCCTGATAGACTAATTTTCCAAGTTGTTTTATTCCACAGTGTATGTAAACTTCTGATCCACCGGAAATGTGATTCTAAGTGAAATAATCTGTAAACAATTGCTGGAAAAATGACTTGTGTCACGCACAAAGTAGATGTCCTAACCGACTTGCCAAAACTATAGTTTGTGAACAATAAATTTGTGGAGTGGTTGAAAAACATGTTTTAATGACTCCAACCTAAGTGTATGAAAACTTCTGACTTCAACTGTACGTTGTTATATAAATATCCACATTTCTGCAATTACACAGACAGACAGACAGACAGACAGACAGACAGACAGACAGACAGACAGACAGACAGACAGACAGACAGACAGACAGAAAGAGAGAGAGAGAGAGAGAGAGAGAGAGAGAGAGAGAGAAAGAGATATATGAGCTGTAAAAACAGAAGTAATCATCTGTGTGTGTGTGTGTGTGTGTGTGTGTGTGTGTGTGTGTGTGTGTGTGTGTGTGTGTGTGTGTGTGTGTGTGTGTGTGTGTGTGTAGACTAGAGCAGAGGATGGTGTCTGAAGGTCACTGAGACATTGAGGCAATCACCCTAATGAAAACAAACGAGGGAAAGAGAGGGGCTCTGCTATGCCTCAGTATAATCACACACGCACACACGGCCCTGTGGCACACACTCAGTCTCACACACACCGCATTGTTATTTTATTTACTGTACATGCTCATCTAGCCTTTTGAGACCTCACCAGCCACTAATGGCACTTATCACATGAAAAGACAAAGAAATACGAGAAGGTTGATCCTGGAGGGATGTATATACAAGGCGAGCTAGAAGCAGGAGGCACTGCACCCGACTGTGACATTCAGCCTAAAGAAAATGATTAATGGCACAGTGCGGTATGTATCATCATATAGCATGGAAATATTTACATGCTCACTTTGACTGTACAATACCTATACACTGAACAGTCTTACACTGAGTCTTAAAGGTCCGATGCAGTTGTTTTTATCTCAATATCAAATCATTTTTGTTGGGAACAATTAAGTACGTTACTGTGATAGTTTTAAATTCAAATGGTCAAAAAGAAACAAAAATAGCTAATTGGCAAAGAGCAATTTATCAAGCAAGAATTTAGCTATTGGTCTATTATCTAATCTACCATTTGGTGATGTCACCAGGCAGGCCAAAACTTATTCGCACCACAACAGGCTGAAATTTCAGGCTGTCTTTTCAAACAGCTCTTACACTAAAAAGAGCATTATCATCATTTTCACAATTTCACAGTATTATTCCAATCTCATAGTGTGGATACATATAAAATAGGGATGTCACTT